>NC_042970.1:67345064-67555064 GCF_901001165.1 Salmo trutta | reverse complement strand
GCGTGTGCATGCGTGTGCATGTGCGTGTGCATGTGTGTGTGTGTGTGCGCATACGTGCCCGCGTGTGTGTGTGTGTGTGTGTGTGTGTGTGTGTGCGTGCATGTGTGTGCATTCCGTGCATGTGTGTGCATACGTGCGTGTGTGTGTGTGTGCATACGTGTACGTGTGTGTGTGCATACGTGCACTCGCATGTCCGTGTGTGTGTGCGGTGACCCCAATTATTAGACTGGTTGATTGTTTGGTCGACAGGCTGTCAGTCGACAGAAATGAGGATGTTTTTGTCCAGCAGTAGTAAATATCTAAAGAAGAATTCTGGCCCACCTCTTATTCGCGCCCATCTCAGTGATCTAATCATCTCAGTGATCTAATCATCTCAGTGATCTAATCATCTCAGTGATCTAATCATCTCAGTGAACTAATCATCTCAGTGATCTAATCATCTCAGTGATCTAATCATCTCAGTGATCTAATCATCTCAGTGATCTAATCATCTCAGTGAACTAATCATCTCAGTGATCTAATCATCTCAGTGATCTAATCATCTCAGTGATCTAATCATCTCAGTGAACTAATCATCTCAGTGAACTAATCATCTCAGTGATCTAATCATCTCAGTGAACTAATCATCTCAGTGAACTAATCATCTCAGTGAACTAATCATCTCAGTGAACTAATCATCTCAGTGAACTAATCATCTCAGTGAACTAATCACCTCAGTGAACTAATCCATTGCGGAGGCCGTGGGGATGGCACAGTCCAAGAAGATGGGGAGTGTGGCTGCACAATGCACTTCTCTCTCCAGAATGAGCTCTCTCCTGCCAATTTGTGCACATTCATTGTTTCATAACTTCATTGTGTAAATTGTTTGCGTTTCATTGTTAGTGTCTATCAATTGCCCATTACATACAGTAGATCACCAGTAGTACATTTTACAGTTAATTCCTATCATTTCTAATCTACAATGTTTGTTTGGTTACGGTAATGTCTGTTAATGCATTCAATATAAATTCAGCAAAAAAAGAAACGTCCTCTCACTGTGAACTGAGTTTATTTTCAGCAAACTTAACATTTGTAAATATTTGTATGAACATAACAAGATTCAAACACTGAGACATAAACTGAACAAGTTCCACAGACATGTGACTAACAGAAATGGAATAATGTGTCCCTGAACAAAGGGGGGGTCAAAATCAAAAGTAACAGTCAGTATCTGGTGTGGCCACCAGCTGCATTAAGTACTGCAGTGTATCTCCTCCTCATGGACTGCACCAGATTTGCCAGTTCTTGCTGTGAGATGTTACCCCACAGCCAGAAGAGGACTGGCCACCCCTCATAGCCTGGTTCCTCTCTAGGTTTCTTCCTAGGTTTTGGCCTAGGGAGTTTTTCCTAGCCACCGTGCTTCTACACCTGCATTGCTTGCTGTTTGGGGTTTTAGGCTGGGTTTCTGTACAGCACTTTGAGATATCAGCTGATGTAAGAAGGGCTATATAAATAAATTTGATTTGATTCCACCAAGGCACCTGCAAGTTCCCCAGCGAAGAGCCCTCACCCTCCGATCCAACTGGTCCCAGACGTGCTCAATGGGATTGAGATCACTGACATTCCTGTCATGCAGGAAATCACGCACAGAACGAGCAGTATGGCTAGTGGCATTGTCATGCTGGAGGGTCATGTCAGGATGAACCTGCAGGAAGGTACCACATGAGGGAGGAGGATGTCTTCCCTGTAGCGCACAGCGCTGAGATTGCCTGCAATGACAACAAGCTCAGTCCGATGATGCTGTGACACACCTGCATGTTCATTAACTGTTTATGGTTCATTAAACAAGCATGGGAAACAGTGTTTAAACCCTCTACATTGAAGATCTGTGAAGTTATTGGGATTTTTACGAATTATCTTTGAAAGACAGGGTCCTGAAAAAGGGATGTTTCTTTTTTTGCTGAGTTATTATTATTATTATTATTATTCCAGTCATTTACCGCTCTCATTGTCGGAGTGGACATGTTGTTTGCAGAGCACGTAACCTATACTATACTACACATTTTGGTTTATTTCATTCCATTTACGAGTTCTGTAAATTCCTCAATGTATTTGAAAAATCTTTCCAGCTCTCTCCCTTTTTGATAACCACTCAGTGTGAAAGGAAAAATGTCATGCTCTGTCTGCTCCAGTAGAAACATCATAAAATAAGCCTACTACTTATCCATTGCGCAAATAGCCTACAGCTGATGATGGCACAGAATATTTTATACAATGTTGCAAGGAGCTTCAGGCCAGACCCAAGTTAATAGTTAATACAATGTTTCAAGTTCATTGCAGACAGGCCATGTGTAGACACTGCAGGCTGCAATGTTTTTATTTGTTGGCTTTATAGGCTATTTTTACATAGTTGGCAATAGAAGTTACTTTTAAGTTTATATCATTTTCATATAGAATTGGATAGAATTTTGATGTACCACATGACAATGATTTTGAGATACGAAGACATTATTATCAATCAAATGAAATTGTTCCATGAAAAATGTGAATATGAAAACCATAACTGGTACACAGATCAGTAGAAATTGTAATATAAATTGGCATTCCACATGAGAAGGTTGGCCGACTCCTCGTGTAGCCTATTACCAGCAACTTCAGGAGAGTAACAGCAGAATCTGCGAAAGCCAGCGGGAGTTGGATGGTTGGGACAGGTTAAGGTTTTTTTCTTCTGGTTATCTTGATCTCTGGCTCCTTCTTGAGTCATTTGTGTCTTATTTCATCAAACAGTGAGCTTAAAGCATCAGACAAGCTCAATGCATATAAAGTGGATTTTATTAAAACACATAAGGTGTGTCTATCACAGGAGGTTAGTGGCACCTTAAAATTGGGGAGGACGGGCTAGTGGTAATGGCTGGAATAATGTCTGGTTTCCATATGTTTGATGCCATTCCATTTACTCTGTTCCAGCCATTATTATGAGCCATCCTCTCCTCAGCAGCCTCCACTGGTGTCTATATATGGGACAAAATATATTGGTCGAAAGAACAGGTCGACCAAGATTTTTTTTGGCGGGGGGGACAGCCCTATTGTGGTGGGAGGTTCTCCTCCAACAGGCAGGTTTGGATTATGTAGAGGGTAGGTGGTGAAACATATGAGTGAAACCATCTCTCTACAGCTAGACACTGGAGCTGGTCTCTCTCCTCTCTCTACAGCTAGACACTGGAGCTGATCTCTCTCCTCTCTCTACAGCAAGACACTGGAGCTGGTCTCGCTCTCTCCTCTCTCTACAGCTGGACGCTGGAGCTAGTCTCTCTCTCTTCTCTCTACAGATAGACGCTGGAGCTGGTCTCTCTCGCTCTCCTCTCTCTACAAATAGATGCTGGAGCTGGTCTCTCTCGCTCTGCTCTCTCTACAGATGGACACTGGAGCTGGTCTCTCTGTCTCTCCTCTCTACAGCTGGACGCTGGAGCTAGTCTCTCTCTCCTCTCTCTACAGATAGACGCTGGAGCTGGTCTCTCTCTCTCTCCTCTCTACTGCTGGACGCTGGAGCTAGTCTCTCTCTCCTCTCTCTACAGCTGGACGCTGGAGCTGGTCTCTCTCTCTCTCCTCTCTACAGCTGGATGCTGGAGCTAGTCTCTCTCTCTCCTCTCTCTACAGATAGACACTGGAGCTGGTCTCTCTCTCTGCTCTCTCTACAGATGGACGCTGGAGCTGGTCTCTCTCTCCTCTCTCTACAGATGGACACTGGAGCTGGTCTCTCTCTCCTCTCTCTACAGATGGACGCTGGAGCTGGTCTCTCTCTCCAAACAGATGGATGCTGGAGCTGGTCTGTCTCTCTTCTATCTCTACAGATGGACACTGGAGCTGGTCTCTCTCTCTCTCCTCTCTACAGCTGGACGCTGGAGCTAGTCTCTCTCTCCTCTCTCTACAGATGGACGCTGGAGCTGGTCTCTCTCTCCAAACAGATGAATGCTGGAGCTGGTCTGTCTCTCTTCTATCTCTACAGATGGACACTGGAGCTGGTCTGTCTCTCTTCTATCTCTACAGATGGACACTGGAGCTGGTCTCTCTCTCCTCTCTACAGATGGACACTGGAGCTGGTCTCTCTCTCTTATCTCTACAGATAGACGCTGGAGTTGGTCTCGCTCTCCTCTCTCTACAGATGGACGATGGAGCTGGTCTCTCTCCTCTCTCTACAGATGGACACTGGAGCTGGTCTCTCTCCTCTCTCTACAGATGGACACTGGAGTTGGTCTCCCTCTCCTCAATTAGGTCTCACCATGGAGCCACTACAGTACAGCTCTGTTGAGGCTTAGAGTTAACCAACGTTGAATCAGAGCTGGCTTACCGTAGCACCACTGTTTAAACCACACATATCACAAATCAAAAAGTGTGACACCAAAAGATACTGCTGTTTTGTTAGTTGCCCGAGTGTCACAAATAGGAAGTCACAGATTGTCACGTGTGTTTCTGTATGTGTGTTTGTGCGTGTGGCCACAAGCGCGCCTGCTTGCATAAGTCTGTGTGAAAGACACCACAGTGCTTTTGGGCTCAGGCCAAGGGTCTGACTCTATCTCGCCTGACCAGCTGAGCACTGACTAGGTCCAGGGTAGACCGGGTTAATGCTGCCATTTGGCTGCCTTAAAGACTTCTCCTTAATTAAAACATGTCATAAGCAGTCACTGCATTCCATTAACTTTGTTATTGCTCAACAGCTTTAACAGCTTAAAAAAAACGGGCCTCTATTTTTGACAGACTTGGGTAACATTGACAAACACCATGTGGATGGAAGTTGGCTTCTTCCTTATGACTGAGTTCCTCTTTAATAAAGGTGAAAATGTATCCAGAGTGTAGCTCTGATCTGTTTCTTTGTGTGACCTTTAGTAACCACACAGTGTGTGTGTGTGTGTGTGTGTGTGTGTGTGTGTGTGTGAGAGCGCACACATGTACACACCAACACACACATATGGACACACACCTACAAATCTACACACACCCCTATCCCTCCATCCAGTCCCTCTACTCCCCCACACAGACATATGGCCATATGACATGAAGAGTGGGGGAGTGAGGAGAGCCAGAGGAAGGAGGTGCAGCAGAGGGGGAGAGACATACAACTCCACAGAGCTGGTTTGGGTTAGAAGGGACCCTAGATAACGGGTTTCTGTTAAAAGGGCTGTGTAGATACAGATAACCCCACTGCTCATCCATGCCTGTCTCGTTCCCACTAGGATCCAGTGTGTGTGTGTAGATTGGGGTGTTTGTGTGTGTCCCATCTTTTGGCCACGGGGCACCCTTTCATGACTGGTTCCAACTTCCTTGGGTCCCACCATACAGTAGATTAAGCAATTTAAAAAGAGGATCTTACAAGAGAGAGGAAAAACCCAGAGAAGGTTATTATGAATGTTTGTGAACTCACTTCTGATCACACTCTTTGGCAGAGAGACTGCAAAGTTTGGCTCCGGTTGAAGTTTCTGACAACGTGCAACAAATCACCGTCGACACGTACACCATTCCCAGCCCCGTCTCTTGTATCATCACCTCACCTCAGATAAAGCCGGGCGTTTGTCATCGGGGCGAGCCAAGAGAAACAACTTGCCCTATCGCAACTGTAGCATATCACTGTCCTCACCCAGCCGCGGTTCCTGTAGACTAAACTAAAACAGCCCAGGACAGGTCACATTCACCTGAAAGAGCCAAAGGGTTTGTCTCCAATCATGTTTACGCTAAAGCTGTCTAGATAGCTAAGTCGCTAACTCTGGCTAGCTAAAGTCGCTAACTCTGCACTATCTTGGGAGGGATTGGATGTCCCTTTGAGAACAAATGGAAAGGGAAGTGAAGTGCTTGTAACTTGGGCCGCGTGTGTTTGTTTGGCCGTTTTCTCATCCAGTCGGCAGCTCGCTAAGTGACCCTTGACCTCTCCTGAGAGCAAGGTGGAGGGTCAGAGGCCAGAGTGCGTCCTGCTCTCCTGGCGTCAGGGGAGGGGTTGGAAAGGGAGTGGGGTTAGGGGTGGGCACTATGGAATGCTCCAGGTCTGTTAAGTGACTCCAGTGTTTGTTTTTCCTGATTAAACCCCAGTCAATAGAACTGGAGATACTCTGGGAGGATAGAATACACAGTCTCTGGTCAGGAAATGTTAAAGTTCCTCTATAACTCACTCAGTTGAGTGTGATGTTGTTATGGGAGTATTCTTCATCCGCTTACCCCACGTTTACCTTGTAACCATGGCGTTTTAGAATGGTGTCGAAGGTCCCTACGCATACAGTATCAGAGTGTGTGTGTGTGTGTGTGTGTGTGTGTGTGTGTGTGTGTGTGTGTGTGTGTGTGTGTGTGTGTGTGTGTGTGTGTGTGTGTGTGTGAGATTGGGGGCTGTTAAATGGAGGTAGCGGAGTGCTTGAGTTACAGGAACCTTCTAGAGAAACTTTTTTTAAAGATAGAGAGAACTTCTATATGATCAGCACTGCATTATCACACAGTACTAACGCTGCATTATCATACAGTACTAACGCTGCATTATCACACAGTACTAACGCTGCATTATCACACCGTACTAACACTGCATCAACACACAGTACTAACACTGCATTATCACACAGTACTAACGTTGCATCATCACACAGTACTAACACTGCATTATCACACAGTACTAACGTTGCATTATCACACAGTACTAACACTGCATCATCACACAGTGCTAACACTGCATCATCACACAGTACTAACACTGCATCATCACACAGTACTAACGTTGCATCATCACACAGTACTAACACTGCATCATCACACAGTACTAACGTTGCATCATCACACAGTGCTAACACTGCATCATCACACAGTACTAACACTGCATCATCACACAGTACTAACGCTACTAACACTGCATCATCACACAGTGCTAACACTACATCATCACACAGTGCTAACACTGCATCATCACACAGTACTAACACTGCATCATCACACAGTGCTAACACTGCATCATCACACAGTACTAACACTGCATCATCACACAGTACTAACGCTGCATCATCACACAGTGCTAACACTGCATCATCACACAGTACTAACACTGCATCATCACACAGTGCTAACACTGCATCATCACACAGTACTAACATTGCATTATCACACAGTACTAACACTGCATCCTCACACAGTGCTAACACTGCATCCTCACACAGTGCTAACACTGCATCATCACACAGTACTAATGCTACTAACACTGCATCATCACACAGTGCTAACACTGCATCATCACACAGTGCTAACACTGCATCATCACACAGTACTAACACTGCATCATCACACAGTGCTAACACTGCATCATCACACAGTACTAACGCTGCATCATCACACAGTACTAACGCTGCATCATCACACAGTGCTAACACTGCATCATCACACAGTGCTAACACTGCATCATCACACAGTACTAACACTGCATCATCACACAGTACTAACGCTGCATCATCACCAGTACTAACGCTGCATCATCACACAGTGCTAACACTGCATCATCACACAGTGCTAACACTGCATCATCACACAGTACTAACACTGCATCATCACACAGTACTAACACTGCATCATCACACAGTGCTAACACTGCATCATCACACAGTACTAACACTGCATCATCACACAGTGCTAACACTGCATCATCACACAGTACTAACACTGCATCATCACACAGTGCTAACACTGCATCATCACACAGTACTAACACTGCATCATCACACAGTACTAACACTGCATCATCACACAGTGCTAACACTGCATCATCACACAGTACTAACACTGCATCATCACACAGTACTAACACTGCATCATCACACAGTGCTAACACTGCATCATCACACAGTGCTAACACTGCATCATCACACAGTGCTAACACTGCATCATCACACAGTGCTAACACTGCATTATCACGGCAGATTGAAGACATTAGACCTAAGAGGGAGGGAGGGGGAGAGAGGTGACTTAGTCAGACAGAAAAGGGGGAAGTCTTAAGCAAAAAAAAGGAGAGAGAGAAAAAAGACAGACATTGAATGTGGCTGAGGCTGTGAGCAAGTAATGGAGCGAGACAGAATAGCCGGTAAGTTCTGGGCTCTCAAACTTTTTTCTTCTGCGTAGTTTGGAGTCTTTTTCATTGAAGAAAAGCTGCTTAATTCTCTCTTTTCTAACTCACTTGGTAACTTTAGTTTGCTGCCTCGCCTGTGTAGAGGAAGCCGCGAGTCATTCGGGGTTCTGTTTGCTTAGTCGGGCAGTACAGTAGACGCCTGGGCACGCTGTCTGTCTAGTCCGCTTGCCTCACTACTGTTTGAAAGAGTTTAGGACTAACCAATTCGTCTTGCTAGTAAATTCCACAAGAATATGATCATCGGCTCTAATTCTCTCAATTTTTAAGGGTTGACTTGTAATAGTTTACTCTACAGCTGGTGGTTGTCTTTGTCTCTTTCTGACACGGTCAGCTGTGAGATACTGTACGGCTGCCTTGAGTGGGTGAGTGGGTGAGTGGGCATCATGTGAAGAAGTGTCTTAAGCGCCATGACTACAAGGTATCCTGGACACTACTATGGAAAGAAATGTGGAAAAGCCACAAACCAAATATGCAATTTGTGACTGAGGCATTGCAGTAGGATTGCATTGGATATGATGGACTAATGATTCACTACAGCTGACCCTGATGTGGGAGCTAGACTATAGACATGATTCACTCTGAATAATGTCATGGCCGTGCGTACAAGGGAGTTGATGCTTGATTTCAGTCATCTGGATGAATTATGATTGATGGGAAAGTCTATTTTTAGTTATGGGATGAGGCATGAGCTCATGTCTCATGTCGTCGCTAATATGCTTTTTTTTGCGGTTGTGGCCTCCGCCAGCGTCTTTTCAGGAAAGCCTAGCGCGTCCCACACACTGTGTCCTGTCAGAATGGGTGTCTTGTCATTCTGTGTCCTCCCCGCTGTTGCTCTCAGCTTCAGGGTTGGTATTTCTCCACTTCCCCTGTTAATGTCACTCTCTCTGTTTATACACAGTGCTACGACTGAAGCTATCGCTGATCCATAGATCTGCCTAATCAAATCTTTCATTGGATTTTCAGTTTTTTGGTAAGTTTTGCGTGTAGAGGGGCTAAACTGGCCCGTATGGGCTCAGACTGGATTAAAACAATAAGGCTAATCCAACAGGCTTGTGGGGATTAGCGTCGGACATCAAACTGAGCGTCACTCTGAAAATTTGCCTTCATTCAGCTGCTAATGAGATGGCTCCACTTCAGCTCAGAGTGCATCTGATCTGCTGTGCAAACTCTGTATAGTTCTAGATTAGACCACAGGGAGGCAGTGTTGCTATGTGAGTGTTCCCTTAGCCGTCTGTCTCTGCAGGTAGTCAGTGGAGTGCAGCACCATTTCACTGAGTTCTGTGAAAAGTTCCATGTGAATGATTCATATTTTGCAGACAGGGATTTCTTTCTTGTGTGAGTTGGAAGAATCTAGCAAAGTCGGACGTTGGTGGGGGTGAGGAGAAGTGTGAGGTTTTTCCACAGCTCGAGCGTTTGGTGGCAGCGGTCGCCTTTCACCCAGGAAGCCCTGGGCTGAGCAACTTCCTGTTTCTACTCAACTCTTTATTTTATTTTGATGGGGTTGTTTTTAGATGTGTTGCTATGACAACCAACCCCCCCCCCCAAAAAAAAAAACACTTGACTTGTTTTACGAGTGATATGAGCTACAGTATTAAGTCTTAGCGGGACATTTTGGACCCGTGATCTGAGCCTCTGTCGTCACTCTCCGTTTTGGCTCTGTAGTGTTTTAAACCTCACTGCTATAAACCGTATCGTCAGACCTCAGAGTTACGGCCGTGGTGTAGCCTCTCTACCCTCGGCTGTGCTGGATTTAAGATAATATGTTCAATGTGATGTCTTATTGATCATCTCTACGTATGGGCAGCACATTGTGCTATAATGGCAGATAGTTGACTCACTCAATGTGTCTGGCTGCTGCTTCAGTGGAAAAATGAAAAGCGATGTTTAATAGTGGAATCGAGAGGAGATCAGAAATGCCATGTAACTGTCTGTATTGTGACATTTTAAATAGCGATATGATCAGTACTGGATATCCTGTTGGGTGACGCTCTCATCACAGCCATGGCAGGCTATTGGTGGCTGAGGTGTGAGTTGATAGACCAGTTGAGGTCAATGCGGAGGGAGGGAGGTGGCGATAGGGCTTTGCTCTGAACACTGGTTCTTACATGCTCTGGATCAACACAAGGCCTGTTCAGTGTGTCACATGTCAGCTTACTCATCCTTCGGCTGCTGTGTGTGAATTGTCCTTTGAATTAGTTTGGGTTTTGCACAATGTAAACAGTGCAGTGAATGCTGACGATAGCCAACGCAGTACCCTTAAGACACAGCACAACAAACACATGCAAGACTCCACTCACACACATGCACACTTCCCAATGGCTAACCCCTGTAGAGGAAGTTGCAAGGCTCTTTGTGTTCCATAAAAGCAGCGTAGAGGATTTCCTCCATGAGTCAGCTGTCGACACTTCTACCTTCCTACCTCTCTGCACCCTACCTTTTATTGTCTGCTAATATTATTATTTCTCCACTAGGATAAGACCGGGCCCAAAGAACATGGCCCTGGACATTGAGAACAGGAAAGTAGGAAACTGGGCGGGCAGGCTCTATGGAAGCCCCACCTTTTGGTGTTGGGAGTTTGGCTGGTAGAAGGCTATTATATGGAAAGACCTAAACAGGGGTCAAATCTGGGGTTAGGTTAGTCATGATATTGTCACGCCCTGACCTTAGAGATCCTTATTATTCTCTATGTTTGGTTAGGTCAGGGGGGGACTCGGGTGGGAAAGTCTATGTTTTCTATTTCTTCAGTTTTGGCCGAGTGTGGTTCCCAATCAGAGGCAGCTGTCTATCGTTGTCTCTGATTGGGTATCATATATAAGTTGTCCAGTTGTCATTTTCCTTTTGGGTTTTGTGGGATCTTATTTTCTGTTTAGTGTCTGTGCCTGACAGAACTGTGCGCTTTCGTTTTTGCCTTTTTGTATTTTGTTTGAGTGTTTTGTGAATAAAAGAATCATGAACACTTTCCACGCTGCGCTTTGGTCTACTCTTCCTACCACCAATGGAGCCGTTACAGAAGATCCCACCAAAAACGGACCAAGCAGCGTGGTCAGGATGACTGGACATGGGAGGAAATAATGAATGGAGAAGGGTCTCCCCAGCCTGGTAAGCCCTGTGGCAGCTCCACGCACCAGGCTGCCAGTACGTCTCCTCAGTCCGGTGAGACCTGTTCCGGCTCCACGCACCCGGCCTCCAGTGCGTCTCCCCAGCCTGGTAAGCCCTGTGGCAGCTCCACGCACCAGGCTGCCAGTACGTCTCCTCAGTCCGGTGAGACCTGTTCCGGCTCCACGCACCCGGCCTCCAGTGCGTCTCCCCAGCCTGGTAAGCCCTGTGGCAGCTCCACGCACCAGGCTGCCAGTACGTCTCCTCAGTCCGGTGAGACCTGTTCCGGCTCCACGCACCCGGCCTCCAGTGCGTCTCCCCAGCCTGGTAAGCCCTGTGGCAGCTCCACGCACCAGGTTGCCAGTACGTCTCCTCAGTCCGGTGAGACCTGTTCCGGCTCCACGCACCCGGCCTCCAGTGCGTCTCCCCAGCCTGGTAAGCCCTGTGGCAGCTCCACGCACCAGGCTGCCAGTACGTCTCCTCAGTCCGGTGAGACCTGTTCCGGCTCCACGCACCCGGCCTCCAGTGCGTCTCTGCAGCCTGGTACGCCCTGTGCCTGCTCCACGCACCCAGTCTCCAGTGCGTCTCCTCAGCCTGGTACACCCTGTGCCGGCTCCACGCACCAAGCCTCCAGTGATGATCCATGGCACGAAGCCTGCACCGAGAGTAGATGCCCACCCGGACCCTCCCCTATAGGTTAAGGTTTGCGGCCGGAGTCCGCACCTTTGGGGGGGGTACTGTCACGCCCTGACCTTAGAGATCCTTATTATTCTCTATGTTTGGTTAGGTCAGGGTGTGACTCGGGTGGGAAAGTCTATGTTTTCTATTTCTTTGGTTTTGGCCGAGTGTGGTTCCCAATCAGAGGCAGCTGTCTATCGTTGTCTCTGATTGGGGATCATATATAAGTTGTCATTTTCCTTTTGGGTTTTGTGGGATCTTATTTTCTGTTTAGTGTGACTGGTCAGTGTCACCGATCAGGCACCGTGTTATGCAGTGCGCATGCACAGCCCGGTGCGCTCGTTGCCGGCTCCTCGCATTTGCCGTGCTAGAGTGGGCATTCAGCCAGGACGGATTGTGCCGGCTCAGCGCTCCTGATCTCCGGTGCGTTTCTTCGGCACAGGATATCCAGCGCCGGCTCTGCACACTGTGTCTCCGGTGCGCCTTCACAGCCCAGTGCGTCCTGTGCCAGCACCCCGCATTTGCCGGGCGAAAGTAAGCATCCAGCCAGGACGGGTTGTGCCAGCTCTACGCTCGAGACCTCCAGTGCGCATCCACGGCCCAGTGTATCCGGTGCCTGCTCCGCGCACCAGGTTTCCAGTGCATCTCCCCAGTCCGGTGAGACCTGTTCCGGCTCCACGCACCCGGCCTCCAGTGCGTCTCTCCAGCCTGGTACGCCCCGTGCCTGCTCCACGCACCCAGTCTTCAGTGCGTCTCCTAAGCCTGGTACGCCCTGTGCCGGCTCCACGCACCAAGCCTCCAGTGATGATCCCAGAGCCTGCAGTTACAGATATATTCGTCAATGGATACTAGTATTCTTGAAGGTGTATCACGGCAAGGGCCAGCTCTCGTGTGACCCTTGTATGATCTATGGGTCTGACTGGGCCTTGCACCAGTGGAACATTCATTGAAGGTGTGGAAAATGCTAATGTAACGTGTAGGGAATGCTACAATAATCGTATGTTTAGATGGTACGAGGTAGATGGTAGATGGCAAAGCCATCATTGTTTTCAATGAGAGCACAACAGTAAATGTCACTGAGGCTGGCATTGAATGCCGTCAGCCGCCACGGTAGATGGGACTTACCGCCAGAGTTAAAAAATGTAAACTTTTGCCGTCTGCCATAGCATCGTTTTTTTACCGGATGTTGATTTGCATTGTTTGTTTACTGAAATCACCATAGCAACGCATACCATTGTGCTGACTTGCTTTTGCCTTCACCATCTTGCTTGCTTTCTTGTCTTGCTATGTTCTGTTCTTTATTTTTGTCTTATTATTATCTATCCTGATGCCTAGTCACTTTACCCTGCCTTCATGTACATATCTACCTCAAATACCTTATCTATCCTGATACCTAGTCACTTTACCCTGCCTTCATGTACACATCTACCTCATATACCTTATTATTATCTATCCTGATACCTAGTCACTTTACCCTGCCTTCATGTACATATCTACCTCAAATACCTTATTATTATCTATCCTGATGCCTAGTCACTTTACCCTGCCTTCATGTACATATCTACCTCATATACCTTATTATTATCTATCCTGATGCTTAGTCACTTTACCCTGCCTTCATGTACATATCTACCTCAAATACCTTATTATTATCTATCCTGATGCCTAGTCACTTTACCCTGCCTTTAGGTACATATCTATCTCAAATACCTTATTATTATCTATCCTGATGCCTAGTCACTTTACCCTGCCTTCATGTACATATCTACCTCAAATACCTTATTATTATCTATCCTTATGGTTTTAAGGAGGTAGCATTGAATTGGGTACAGTCATATCTAACTGACAGGAAACAGTCCACCTATATCAATGGTTCATTTTCTTCCCCTCATGTGTTAAACTGTGGAATACCGCAGGGCAGCTGCCTTGGGCCACTTCTTTATTTAATATATACCAACGACCTTTCCTATGCCCTAGCTGAAACTCAAGCTACTATATTTGCAGATGATACTACAATTTATGCAGCAAGACAATCGGTTCAACAGGTACAGCAAGCTTTACAAGGAGATTTGGAGAATATCAGGGAGTGGGTTTGCCAGAATAAACTTGTTTTAAACACCAAGAAAACCAAAGTTATGTTGGTCTGTTCCACTAGGAAAAGGCCAAAACAGCATGGGATTCAATTAAGAATGGGAGGAGTACAAATTGAAGAACTGGCAGAAACCAAACTATTGGGAGTGTAGCTAGACAACTGCTTATCATGGTCGTCTCAAATAACTAATCTATGTGAAAAAAAATATTAAAACAGTATGTATAATCAGAAGGATAGCTAAATATTTACCAGGAAAAATTATGAAGCAAATAACACAAGCTTTAATTGAGAGTCAAGTGAACAACTGTTCTGTGGTCTGGGGAAATGCATCATCAAGTGAAGTTAGGAGGCTGCAGATTGCACAGAACAAAGCAGCAAGGATTGTTTTACGGTGGAGATATGGTGTTTCTGTTGCAGTCATACGCAATGTTCTTGGTTGGTCATCAATCGACAAGATAATTGAAAAAAACATGCTTATTTTATTTCATAATATACATCATTTAAAACGGCCAAATTCTATTCACAATGGTAATCAATTGGTAAGAGACAGACATTCCGTAAATACTAGGAATAGATTGTCCACCATCTATGTGTTATCCAGACAGAAAAATAAATAGGCAAAAGAACATTTCGATTTAGAGCACTAAAGAAATTGAATAAATTAACTGAGCAAACCAGAAACCTTTCAATATATACATTTAAATATTATTTTAAAACGCTTTAAATATAATACACAGAAATGTTGTGGGATTACAGTAGATGAAGAATCCATATTTTTTAGATTGATTATTTATTGGTTCATTATGTTAGTATATTATGTATGTTTGTAATAGTGTGTTATATGTGAAAATGTGTTCGTATATAAATTGTATTTTAATATTTAAGGACTCTTGGAAGATTAGTCCAAATGGGGACTAAAAGAGATCCAAATAAAATAAAATCCTGATGCCTAGTCACTTTACCCTGCCTTCATGTACATATCTACCTCAAATACCTTATTATTATCTATCCTGATGCCTAGTCACTTTACCCTGCCTTCATGTACATATCTACCTCAAATACCTTATTATTATCTATCCTGATGCCTAGTCACTTTACCCTGCCTTCATGTACATATCTACCTCAAATACCTTATTATTATCTATCCTGATGCCTAGTCACTTTACCCTGCCTTCATGTACATATCTACCTCAAATACCTCGTACTACTGCACATTGATCTGGTACTGGTACTCCCTGTATATAGCTACATTCTTGTGTACTTTGTTTTATTCCTCTTGTGTTACTATTTTTCTTTTTATTCTAATTTCTTAAACTCATTGTTGGGAAGGGCTCGTAAGCAAGCGTTTCACGGCAAAGTCTACACCTGTTGTATTCGGCGCCTGTGACAAATAAAATTTGATTTGATGATGACTGGTACGACGTTTTCTTTGCGTCCCTCGTCTAAATGCACCATAACGTGACATGTGAAAAGGCACACTTCATCGCACAGTGTGTTTTATGCCTGATGGGCAAAGTGTGAAATTATCCAGTCAGGCTAGGAGGCCTGGCGTGTTTACGACTTCTAGTTGGACAGCTCTCTCTCGCTCTCTCACGCGCTCTTGCTTTCTCTTTCTCTGAGTTTTATTATCCCGTTTAATTACGTAGAGTTTCTCTACTCAAGCTTTTATTGAAGCCAAGTTCATTTAGCTCCGTCAATTTCATCAGCAGTCATCAGCGCAGTGTTGCCACGCTGTCTGGACCGAAAGGTCAGGACAATCACGTTTTAAAAGGTGTCATTTTAGAGAAACTGTCTAATCCCACACACACACACACACACACACACACACACTCATAAAAGGAATTGATGTGGGGCGACTGGTTTTGTGTCACTTCCTGATGATGAACGTCTATGGTTGTGTGTTCCTATTCTTCTGAAATTGGCCTGACGACTAAGTCTGCAGGTACAACCAGTGAAGTATTAGGAGGCCTACACCGTAAGTGACAAAGCTAAACCACATATACTGGGGAGAGATGACGTGAAGTCGTCGGTGTGAATATGTGAAGGGTCCTAGACCAGCCTATCCTATAAGCACGTTGTACTGACCCAAACTGGCACCCTTTTACACAAACAACATGCATCTGCACCACAGCTCTCCTGTCTCCTCTCTCTCTCTCTGCCATGATCCAGGACCAGGCTGTATTGTTTTGGTGGAGATTTTTCTACAGTTTAGCCCTGAGCCTTCAAACACTGTTTACTGGGCTATTTCAGGGGTACTGAAACACACACGCGCTCCAGATGTTGTTTTGAAAATCTGTCTCTCGATGCCTGGAAGGGAGCCATCATCTGCGTGTGCGTGTGTGTTTGCGTGCGTGTTTAGATAAATATATGCTGGCTGGGGAGGTGTGTATTTCGCACGGTGTGTTTTAGGTTTAATTGAGGACTGAGGCTGTGTGGCATATGGTTTACAGTACTGCCACTGGGGCTGAGTACCAGGGGGCCACACACTGCTACATTTGACCAAATATACATACATGAATGCACATGCATAGGTTAGTGAGGGTGTACTGTAACACACACACACCGCACACCTACACACAGCTGTCAGATTTACTGGATGTATGACACACAGAATGTGGGTATGTGAGTACTTATGAGGCTGACAACCCATGGTTGCTTTCAGCACTGAGAGGCACCCTACACAATCCATAGAAGACTGTAACCTTTCCAACACAGCACAAGTGGTAAACATGGTAGCAGTCTAGCAGAGGTGTTCCAATCCTATAACTGGTATATATCATAAACACACACACTCCATAGTGCTTGGACACACACACACACACACTCTACCTGGCAGCCTCTGGCCCTGGTCCCTAGACACTCGCCATAGAAAGGAACCAGAACACACAATAAAACACAACAAGACCGCTCCTGACCTGAAGGTGTTAGGGTGAGGCGACGCCAGCCACCAGGTGGGCCCAAGTTCCTAGGATGACATTGACCTTCTCAAAAAGACCTTTTCATTCATACAGCCGGCTAGTATACATAGTACACATTCACAAGACGGAAATATGTATGGCTTGTTGGCATCAGAGTGGTCCTCTGTATGGTCCATATGCTAAGGGTGTAATACACTGTGTGATTACAATGTTGACTTCCTGTAGGTCTCAACATGTCTGGCTCCAAACAGGAAGTGAGTTGCTCTGGAAAAGCCATGAGTCACTCATCACTAATTACGCTATTGCTTTGTTAGCGTAGAATGCTATCGGGAGATCATAAGCAGATAGCTCTACTATTGCTTCCTAATGCTAATTACTGCAGGTTGACTGCGGTGCAGACTTTAGTATGAAACACAAGGACAACTATATGTTATTTTTGTCACTTTCTATTATTTTTTATGTCAACCGTTTTCCAAGCCTTCAGAACTTGGTACTCACCCCCCAAAAAAGTAGTCCCCAGGGACATGTAATCACGACTCCGATCAAATGCTGTCTTACCAAGCTCAATCCCACGTTGTGTTATTAGGTTACACACTCTCCGAAATCCCCACAGATCTTAACTTCCTGTCTTTTCTCTAGGAACCATTTTTTAACAGGGAGCGAGTTTGTGTGTGACTCGCTCCCTAGCCGCCCTAGGCCCTACAGTGTAGTCAGTCGTTCTGTGTCAGTCAGGAAACTTCCAGAGAAGTGAGTGTTCTTTAATTAGAGAGGTAGTGAGTCTAAGGATGAGTCTGAAATGGAACCCTATAACGTGTGTGTGTGTGTGTGTGTGTGTGTGTGTGTGTGTGTGTGTGTATATATATATATGTTTTTTTTATATATTTTTTTTATTATTATTATTATTTTTTATTTAACTAGGCAAGTCAGTTAAGAACAAATTCTTATTTACAATGACATCCTCCCCCGGCCAAACCTGGACAACGCTGGTCCAATTGTGCGTCGACCTATGGGACTCCCAATCACTGCCATTTACATTTTTAGTCATTTTTTTAGCACACTGCCAGATGTGATGCAGCCTGGACTGTACTATATAGTGCACTACCTTTTGACCAGGGCTCATATAGTGCACTACCTTTTTGACCAGGGCTCATATAGTGCACTACCTTTTTGACCAGGGCTCATATAGTGCACTAACTTTTAGACCAGGGCCCATATAGTGCACTACCTTTTTAACCAGGGCCCTATATAGGGAAAAGGGTGCCACTGCAGATGCTGTCAGACTTTGTGTCAGGAAAGTACCAGAGAAGTGAGTGTTTTTTAATTAGTGGTAGTGAGGCAGAATTCCATGTTTATCTATAACTACTGAGGTACTTTCTGAGGTGGTCAGTTCATGTTAGCTCGAGTGGAGTGGGACTGAGTGGTTTAGGTTTATGAAGGCCATTTTTGAGAGCCTGACTTTTTGACTGGTTGGCTGAGGGCAGGGGAGCTTGCTGGTTGATTACATGAGGCCAGGAAGTTGGTTAAGTGGCTCTGTGACATTTCCCCTGTTGGCTCATGTCTTTTTACATGTTGTAGAATGTTATGGGATCAGACTTGACACACAGACACAGTCATGCACGCACACACACACTCACTGAGAGGGAGACGGCAGGCAGGGAGAGGGAGGGAGTTTCTCTCTGAGGGGAGGAGAGGAGGGCTTGCCTTTCACTCTCTGAAGACTGAACGCTGCGATGTAGTGCCATGCATAGGAGGAAGCAGAGAAAAAGAAGTTGCTCCTTTAAGAAAGCTGTGGGCTTGGATCAGATCTACTACTCAGCACTCTGGTTTTTTACACTGGCTCCTAATTTGGGATTTGTTTAGAATCAGTAGAGGGACTCTGGAACGTTACCTTGATTGGGAAGGGATTTGGAAATTCTGTTTACTTTTATATCAAACCAGCAAGATGTCTGACTCCAAGGTTACTGCTCACTTGGACGGAATTATCTCTGACTTTGAAGGTTTGTCATGTTTTGAATTATACGTTTTGATTACTCTCTTTTATTTGTCACAGACGTTCCTATCGACAGCCAGTGGTGACTAACGACTGAAGATAACTGATGTCAAAAATACTATTTCTAGATCAAATTTACAATTGAGTCACTAGCCTTCTTCACTTAACAGCACTGGTCTCTCCCTTCTCTCTCTCGCTCTGTTTTTGTTTCTCGAGTTTGTTTGTGTGTGTGTGCGCGCATTGGGCATGTGTTCCCCTCAGTTTCTTAATCCGAGTCTGTTATTGATTATATCCTAGTTACGTCAGTAGACGACCCCAGTATTGACAGTGCTACTCCACCACAGGAAACCTTCCAACTGAAAGCATTAAAGGGACTCATAGTAAAGCCTCATCTGGCCACCGCAAACCCCCATTCAAACTCCTCAATGTGTCCTCTGTCTCTCTCCTTTGTTTTCCTAGCTGTCCTGTGAAGCTAGCATTGATTTCCTTTGTTGTCCTCTACCTCCTTTCCTCTTCCTCCTCCGGTCCAAGTGTGTCCTTCCCTCCAGCTGTGAGAGGTCTGACAGATGCGCCACACACACACCTACCCACACACACACACACACACACGTTTGTTTTGCTATCCTTGTGGGGAACAAACAATTGATTCCCATTCAAATTCCTATTTTCCCTAACCCCAAGGGGTGCACATTTTTGGTTTTTGCCCTAACTAAACAGCTGATTAAAATGATCAAAGCTTGATGATTAGTTGATTATTTGAATCAGCTGTTTTCTGCTAGGGCATAAAACAAAACATGCACCCCTTGGGGTCCCAAGGACCGAGTTTGGGAAACACAGCCCTAACCCCTAATCCTTAATCTAACCTTAACCCTTAAACTAAACCTAACCCCTAATCCTTAATCTAACCTTAACCCTAAAACTAAACCTAACCCCTAATCCTTAATCTAACCGTAACCCTAAAACTAAACCTAACCCCTAATCCTTAATCTAACCTTAAGCCTAAAACTAAACCTAACCCCTAATCCTTAATCTAACCGTAACCCTAAAACTAAACCTAACCCCTAATCCTTAATCTAACCTTAAGCCTAAAACTAAACCTAACCCCTAACCCCATCTCTAACCCTAATTGTAAGCCTAAACCTAACCTCTAAGGCTAAAAAATACTTTTTCCTTGTGGGCTTGACAAAATGTACACATTTGTCTGAATTTTCTTGTTTTACTATCCTTATGAGGACTCTGGAGGCTGATTAAAAGAGCAGTGATACTATCGAGCAGTGTGCAGGTTTCTTAATTTTATCCCCACAAGGACAGTAAAACCAAACCACACACACATTGAACTGAAAGTGTGTTTCCTCCGTCAGATCTGAGAATCTGAATGTGTGACTGAACATAGTTAAACATGTCAGTATTATTAATTAATTTGTTTAGGGTCATATAGACACAGTCCAAAACTTGGTGAGCGTTGGGTTCTCGCTCTCTTGGTCAGATCAGTCTATGTGCATTCACGCCCTCTGAATTACACTTCTGGATGTGTGGTCCTGCTTCAGGAAGTCCTTTTGAGTCAATGAACCTTAAAACAATATCAGTCAGACCTTGTAAGACCTTGTTCTTTTGAGAGAAAGGATTGTGGTGATCTCTCCATATTGGACAGACCAGACTCTGTCTCCCACATCTGTAGGTTTATGTCCAGATAGTTTTTGTTGTTGTGAGTGATTATATGTTCAGTAGCAGTACTGTTCAGTAGCAGTACTGTTCAGTAGCAGTACTGTTCAGTAGCAGTTCTGTATGATCAAATGGATGAAAAATACCATATCAGTGCCATGTTAACAGGATGATGTCAGCCACCCTGTCACTCAGCCTGTCCTCTCAGGCAGTTGTGGATTCTGCTTGTATCTGATTCTCCCTGGTATCTGATCTGGGGCCGTGTAGAAACGTCACTACTTGTCACACACTGCTGCTGAAGCACTGCTGACGTAGGCCTACTCTTCCATTTACTGGCAAATCCAGTCTGGTCTCTTATCTGTCTGTCTCTCAGCTCAAACTAAAAGTGTGGGGATTTTCCAGAGGCTTATTGTTTGCGGACAGTGTGTGTTTTTAGATTGTGTGGTTTATGTTAGTGTGTCGGTATGGATTTTTATTTCTTCTTTTTGAGTTCATCTAAGATCAACATAGCCTTCCCTGTGGCTTCCCTATAGCCTTCCCTGTGGCTCAGTTGGTAGAGCATGGTTTTTGCAACGCCAGCATGGTGTTTGCAATGCCAGGGTTGTGGGTTCAATTCCCATGGGGGGGCCAGTACAAAAAATAAATGTATGAAATGTATGCATTCAGTACTGTAAGTTGCTCTGGATAAGAGTGTCTGCTAAATGACTAAAATGTAAACATCAAGTCATAAGCCTTGGTCTTGTATCGCTCTCTGATAAATTGAATGAGCCAAATAGTGAATCAACTTGATAGTGAATAGGACTACTTGTGAATAGTTTTCTCATGATCTGTTTGCTATGGTGGAGTTTGAAATAGCTGCAGGTGTTGTCTGGAATCTGTCCACTCTTGATACTTCTAACATTGGAAACGGCTCCAGTGGTCAACAAGTGATGTAAATCAGGATGGCAGCAGCCTGCGGTACAGAAGGCTTTATAGTTGTTAACCTGTGGCTGTTGCTTGTTCAAAGGAATGAACTAGGCCTTACCTGCCAAGCACCCAGGGGTTCAGACTGAAAGGTATGGAGCCAAGCACTACTGAACTACCAACAGCTGCATTCACTTTGAGTTCCTCCATATCTTTCTTTCTCTCTCTCTCTTTGTCTCTGTCGACTCTCTCTCTCTCTCTCTACTATAATTATTTTGTGCTGAACCTGGTGTCAGCCAGAAGACGAGAGAGTTACACACGCCGTGCGTCAGCATAAACCCAACAGTGTCCAGAGAAGACATGAGGAAGTGTATATTTGACACCCTGACATTAGCGGTGGCTAAGCTT
The DNA here is from genome assembly GCF_901001165.1 of Salmo trutta. Classification (NCBI taxonomy): domain Eukaryota; kingdom Metazoa; phylum Chordata; class Actinopteri; order Salmoniformes; family Salmonidae; genus Salmo; species Salmo trutta. Next base: position 67,533,198 of record NC_042970.1, on the reverse strand, counting down.
TGGACTGATCAAGTGAAATATAAGGGGAGGGTTTGTGTAACTTTATCGGTCAGTCGATGGCCTTGCCTTGTCAGACTTGGTTTTGAAAGATTTCTATGATATTATAATTCCACTGCGTAATGTTGTAGCTTCTGTTGACACTGGCAGAACCGCTATGTGCGTACGTCGTACCACGGAGTTCAACTTCACCATTATAGTTTGTGTTAGTGTATCAAGATCAAGTGTTGTCAACTTGAATGGACATTTCATTCAAGCCATAATCGCTGTTTTGCCAGTGGGTTTGGCATTGTATGTACAGTAGTATATGTCTGACACTGCACAGTTTTAAATGCTAGCATTATATCATCATGCCTCTTATGTTTTCACAGACCGTAATCTGTCAGTATTACAGTAACTGTCAGCGTCCTCATCGTTCCACCGTCATGTGATATTGATCAGGAAGTGAGCGAGTCTGGAATGTAAGAGATGGGTCAGTGGTTCAGTGAGACAACCATTGACTACAGACTTAATACCATGGTGTAATTAGCAGAGAAACGTCAGCAATATTATTTGGCAATATCTTCTTCAGTATCCCATAGATGGTGTGCAATACTATATATTTGCTACAGTACAGTTGGTCTTTTCGGCCCTAAAGAACCCTCAAAAGACACACTTGCCCATGCGGTCCAATAAACATACATTTGACTAGACACACACACACTGATGAAACTCTAGCATTTGGGCCTCAGAGTTGCGGTCCCCAGGAGAGCTCCCTTCACTCTTCAGTTCTAACAGGCCGGTCTGAAGGCCGTCTGGCCCCCGTCTAGACCCCTTTCTTTGAGGAAGCTGATCCAGCCGGTCACATCAGGACTCAGACGACATGCCATGGAGCTCAGGGCCCATACTCTCAAAGGGCCTCAGAGAAGGAGTATTGAACAAGGCCTGGGACTCTAACATGAAGGCTACCATGACGTCCGCTGGCCTTGTTTAGTTGGACAGTGTACTGATGTGGATGAGCTGGAGTGCAACAGTGGGCCCTAGAGAACACAACCTCATGTCTTGACCTTTTTAGTCAGTTTAGGTATACGTCTATGGTCTCTCGCTCGCCCCCTCTTTCCTCGGTGTTCAATCTGATCTCTAGCCTCACTAAACCTCACAACAGGATGCGGTGATGACTTTGATCTTTCTGACCTCAGTCAGAACCAACACAACCAGGAAGTCAGTCTCTTTCTATAACTACCGTGAGACTGTAAACAGGAAACAATACGTTGTGGTTCTGATGGCTCGTTTGGTTGGAGCACAGTTACATTTCACAGCTCCATTTCCTGCATAAAAATCACATTTGAATTGTCACATGCTTCGTAAATAACTGGTGTACTTACAGTGAAGTGCATACTGACTGTGTTAACTCAAACCATTAGATAAAAGCACCTGCATAACTGTATCATTATCATTAGCCTATCTCTTTCTAGCTGCATCAGAGCTGTACAGTATCTGTTGTCCATTACTCTGTGTGTCCTTGAGGAGATGAGCTAACGCCAGTGATGCACACAGGGACAGGAAGTCAAGGCGAGCACCTGGGCCTAGCAGGGTGGGAGAGAGAACAAAGTCTGTTTCCTGCTCTCTATTTAAATCTATTTAGGTGGGCCGGGGATGATACCAGTATCGCGAAACTTGTTAGTGTCGTGGCAGGGAAACAAAACACAAAGCAGATTTCTTTAAGAAAACAGTCCTAATGTTGGAAACAGACATTATTATGTTGTCATCCAGAGTCACATGTATTTATTTTCCAAACTAGTACACAATATTTTACATACAGCTGGTTTATAAAGGACCAAAGAGTTGAGTCTGCTTCGTGTTTTCATTTTTGCCATGGATATTGTTTTGCGATACTGGTATCTTCCCGGCCCTACTATTTAGGTCAGGTGGGAGAGAGCCTCCATCTTAGTGTGTTGTGCTATGCTAGGACCAGGAGTTTTCCTAACCACAACATCTGGCCAGGAAAAACTCTGTTGGCCCAGTTATAGGCCTGGACTAGGGCCCAGATTTGTTCTTGGTCAGGAGAAATGCCAGGCCCTATGGCTATTTTTATGGTCATCCCCTCACAAGAGACTGTGAGATACTGAACACTAAGAGTTAGGCTACACAGGGAGAAAGAAATAGGCTCTGGTTGTTAAGGAGATTCCGCAGAGACGTTCTGTATTTCCAGCTCATTGTCTGGGAATGCCATTTCACCTGGGGGATGAGACGGTATTGTCCGTCTGGCCTTCGCTCACGTCGGGATACTGGCGCTCCGTGTTCCCAGGTCAATCCAGCACGTGTGAAATCTATGACAGGGATATCCTTGGATGCTTCCTCGGAAACACGTGATCCTTCTTCTCTGTCTTCTAGTGGAATGATGTTGGAAAGAGTGACCTCTGAATGTATAGAAAACCATGGAAAACCGCATGGTAGAACTGAGTCGAGGAACGTTATTATTTGCTATAGTAATTCCCGTAATGTCTCTCTCTAAAGTCATTCTCAGGCATATGGTGACCGTTGAGAAAGTTGAATTTCTAGGTCTTATTAAATGATATGGGGCGGCATTGTAGCCTAGTGGTTAGAGCGTTGGACTAGTAACCCAAAGGTTGCAAGATCGAAACCCCGAGCTGACAAGGTACAGAATCTCTCGTTCTGCCCCTGAACAAGGCAGTTAACCCACTGTTCCTAAGCCGTCATAGAAAATAAGAATTTGTTCCTAACTGACTTGCCTAGTTAAATAAAGGTAAAAAATAAATATGCAGCCATCTTGGATGTTATGACAACACTTAAGTCCTATTGGTGTTATGCCTGTCTGACAGTCTCTATGCAATCGTGGTCTTTGGTCTTCCACCCAGCTGACTGTTTTTGAGCATTAAATCATACATTGTACAGTTTCTCTGATAATAACACTTAAGTCCTATCAGTGTTAGGCTTATACTGACTGTCTCTCTATGCAGGCAACCCTGGAGACTGTTCAAGAGCATGTAACGTTAAAGAACATTCAGATAGAAATGAATGTGGTAGAAAAGATGGGACTGTCTGTCAGATTGAATAGGGAATCATGTCAGCTCTGCTCATTCTATTTCTGTCTGCAACGTTCAGAACGTTTCAGATCACTGAATACACCAGTGGTCTTCCAGCTCACTGTTTGCTAAGCACTAAGCAGCAGACTGATTTGGCAGTCAAATCCTAGTCCTGGACCGAGTTGAAAGTAGCCGGAGCCTTGGAATCATTCAGCACAATCATAGAACACAAGAGGGAGGAAAGGCGGGTTATGGGGATGGAGTCCAGTGGCAAAGTGGTTTGGACATGGAAATAACTTATAACCGTGTTCTGTTTTATAAGCGGCATATGGGATTGGGTCTCCCATTCTAATTAAAGATATGGGAGATGGGACGTGTTTTTAGTAACAGCCAAAGCAACACACATCCTTAAAATGGAGGGCTAAAATGTTTTTATAATGCCTCTTGGACTCCGGAAACTCCAATATTCCCCAAATCATGAGAGCGTAATGGAGGAAGCATGAGAGAATAACAGTTAGTCGTCGGAAATTGTTTAGTTGAGAACCTTTTTTAAAAGGTGTTTTGGGGGTTGTTAAGAGCATTTAACACCTACAGTATGCACACATGAGACCCTTCAAATACAGTTAGGAGGTTTAGCAGTTTGCTAATGCTGCTATGCTAACGTTGGTTAGCTAGCTTTTCAATGCACAGGGAATGCAAGAACAAGGAAAGGCAGATCAGCAAAACAAATGGACAGATGTATGGTAACCATAGCAGCAGTGAGTGTTTAAATAGAGAGATACAGAGGGAAAGGGACTAGCAACACCAATCATACGACAGCATATAGACATCATGGACACTTATGAGGCAGTCAGAGAAGAGCAAGACATTTGCTCCAGCACGCTAAGTTATAGTTTGGCAAGAAGAGGATTTGTCTTAGGGGGAGAAAGAGTATCGCTGTCATAAAATTAAGAGGCTTATAGCAGTAAAATTTAGATTAGGTCCATAACTGATGTTTTGATGAAGGCTTTGGTGTGATTGTCTCTAGCTCTCTGGGTCCCTTCACAGCTCAGACTGGGTTTATGGAGAGGGCAATGGGATAGGGGCTGAGTACCCCCTCTTTGTGTACATACATACATACATACATACATACATACATACATACATACATACATACATACATACATACATACATACATACATACATACATACACTACCGTTAAAAAGTTTGGGGTCACTTAGAAATGTCCTTGATTTTGAAAGAAAAGCTCATTTCTTTTGTCCATTAAAATAACATCAAATTGATCAGAAATACAGTGTAGACATTGTTAATGTTGTAAATGACTATTGTAGCTGGAAATGGCTGTTTGTTTTTATTTTTATGGAATATCTACATAGGGGTACAGAGGCCCATTATCAGCAACCATCACTCCTGTGTTCCAATGGCACGTTGTGTTAGCAAATCCAAGTTTATAATTTTAAAAGGCTAATTGATCATTAGAAAACCCTTTTGCAATAATGTTTGCACAGCTGAAAACTGTTGTGCTGATTAAAGAAGCAATAAAACTGTCCTTCTTTAGACTAGTTGAGTATCTGGAGCATCAGCATGTGTGGGTTCGATTACAGGCTCAAAATGGCCAGAAACAAAGAATTTTCTTCTGAAACTTGTCAGTCTATGCTTGTTCTGAGAAATAAAGGCTATTCCATGCGAGAAATTGCCAATAAACTGAAGATCTCGTACAATGCTGTGTACTACTCCCTTCTCAGAACTGTCTCTAATCAGAATAGAAAGAGTGGGAGACCCCGGTGCACAACTGAGCAAGAGGACAAGTACATTAGTGTCTAGTTTGAGAAACAGACGCCTCACAAGTCCTCAACTGGCAGCTTCATTAATAAATAGCACCCGCAAAACACCAGTCTCAACGTCAACAGTGAAGAGGTGACTCCAGGATGCTGGCCTTCTAGGCAGAGTTTCTCTGTCCAGTGTCTGTGTTCTTTTGACCATCTTAATCTTTCATTTTTATTGGCCAGTCTGAGATATGGCTTTTTCTTTGCTACTCTGCCTAGAAGGCCAGCATTCCGGAGTCCCCTCTTCACTGTTGACGTTGAGACTGGTGTTTTGCGGGTACTATTTAATGAAGCTGCCAGTCTTGTGTGCTTTTCTTTTCTTTCAAAAACAGGACATTTCTAAGTGACCCCAAACTTTTGAACGGTAGTGTGCATGCATGCACGTGTGTAGGCGTGCGCGCACACACACACACACACTCTTTAGGCCATAACAGAACTGATCATCAGCTTGGAGTTATTGAGTAGTACAGAGAGGTCATGGATGTGTGTGACTGTGATGTCATAACCAGCTCGTAACCACAGTGACTAGCTTAGCATCTTCCCCATGGGATTCAAGTTGACTTCCAAGAAGCAATGCCTACAAGGCCAAACTAGCCTCATGTTTTTGTTTAAACTTATTTTTTGGATTTTCTCACAAAGCCACCAGTAACCTGGGGGAGGCGTGTCTCATTTTGTTAATTCGGTATTAATGCATTGTGTATATAGGCTATGCATCAGTTACTACCACTACTCATCCATATCTCATACAATATTCAAGTATTGTATGTAGAGAATACAAGGCAGATATATGACTTTCATTTATATAAGGCCATGCAAGTCTAAGGCCACTTGAGGCCATGCAAGTGGGTGTATAAATTGGATCACATTTTATAACATACAGTACCACACTGTGACGTAAAACTGGCACCATTTAAACTAGTATAAACTTATACAGTGCCATCTGCAGTCGTATGTAGTGACAGATTGGCACCACTAATAACGAGTTATTGAAATGATTTGAGCTTGGATTAATTGCTTGTCGCTGCCATTTTCCTTTGTGATGTCGCTGAGATTGCTTTTCCAGCTTCTCTCTACCCACTAACCTCAAGCAGCTATGATGCCAGGGACGTCAATACAGTTCATGTTGCTCCTCTGGAATTAGAATACACTGTTCATATATTTGCTGTTGTATTTGTTTAGTCCAGGACTAGCCGTAACGTTTGTTTAGGAAACCGGCCCTAAGTGCACTCTGATTATCAGCAATGTCAGAAATGGTAGTATGGATGACTCATTGACTGAGTGTGTCTGTCTCATCTCACCCTCCATGCAGCTCTAAAGAGGTCATTTGAGGTGGAGGATGTGGACACCTCGGTCAACTCCTCGCCAGGCTCCCGCCGGGCGCCCAACAACACCAACCACCGCCCCGTCATGTCCCCCACCAGCATCTACTACCGTGAACTGGGCGCCAGCAATAACAACAACGGCTCCATCTCCAAGGCCATCATGGGAGGGGGCGGCTCCAAGCCTCCTGAGCCCATATCCCGGGGACGCACGGAGCTCTCCATCGACATTTCCTCCAAGCAGGTGGATCCAACCAGCCCTGGTTCGCTCCGATTCGGCGCGAAACGACCCGAGGTCCTAGGCCACTCCAAGACGCCCGAGATGGGCCACAAACGGGAGGTGACCTTCTCTAAAACGCCCCAGGAGGTGGTGATTCGCGCAGGGGCCCGGACCCCCGAGCCACCCAGCCATGCCCGGAGGTTCGAGCCCGCCAGTCTGGGGGACGGCCCGGCCGCGAGGACCACACCAGGGATCAGCGTCACCAAAGCACCCGAGACAACGGGGAATGGAAAGAACAACCACGAGAACCATGGTCATCATGCACCGGTCCACCACCCGCACCACCCCAACCCCCACCACAACACCATCGTCACCACCATCCGCTGCTCCTCGCCCAACCGCACCAAGTCCCCCAACCCAGACAGTGAGTAACCTCTGACCCTAGGTTTCTTCTCCTGAACCCTCTAACTCCTTAGGTTCCTCATGTGATCCTGGATGTAGTCACTCTAACAGAGTGAGGGCCTTCAAGTGGTGGGGAACACAAACAGCCATAGAGATGCTTGGGTTTGTAGGAAGACCCCAACTTTCCGTTGTCTTTCAATTGTGTCACTGTGAAGTTGCTATGGAGATGACCAGTATATACATGTGTAAGCAAGGGAGAGTAAGGCAGTGTTTTGAGGCTTTGGACCTGGTGTGTGTGTGTGTGTGTTGCTAACCACCAATCATAGGATCTGGTGTGTTTGGTAGTGTGTGTGTGTTTGATCTGGGCTGGAGTTCCCCGTAGCATAACACAGGCTTCTGAGCAGAGGCTTTGGTATGAGAAAGCAGAGAGGCCCAATGCGGCGTGGAGGCAGTAATGGGCTCACACCACTGATCTGGGGACTGTTTCTAGGAGTGGCCTCTCCAACACAGGCTGAGTGCCTCCAGTCTGATACAGCCTGCCTTGGTGGAGAGATGCAACTCTGTAAAAGTGGTATGAGTAAGCAAAGTGCATCATAGACTGGTCTCAGATCTGTTCGTACTATCTAGCCAACTCAAATAGTTTTTTTATCATGCCAAACATGATCTGGGACCAGTGAGGCTAGGTGTATATATAGAAACCGTGTGCTATGGTCCTGCATTCATGTCAGCTTTCTGTTTTAAGACTATTGGCAATATGCACATACCTCCGCAGTACACAGTAGTGTAGGTATCCACATTTTGGATACACTTTTAGTTTTCAAACCTCCAGTGGTGGAGGTACAGAACATTTTCCACAACACATCATCCCCCTCCAGTTGCCTTCCTCTACTACCTCAGAGAGGGACTGGAAGATGCAATCACACACAGAGTGGAGAGCTCTGGGTCCCCGGAGTGGGCCTGTAAGAGGAGAGGTCTGTTTGATTAAAGCCCAGCCTGGGCCTGTCTGTCAGTACGGCCTGTCCCTCCTGTCCCACTCTGCTCTGTCTGGAGCCCAGCGTCTCAGTCCCCTATCAATGAATGTTCAGCTGCTTTGTTCTACAATTCCCTCTCAACTCAGTCCCCTATCGCTGAATGTACAAAAACTATTCAGGCAATTTGTTCTTCAATTCATGCACTCTTGGTAGACTGTGAGATAACAACAATATGTTGTTTTATTCTCCTACATATGCAAGTGATGAATGTGTGAATGGATGGAGAGAACCCTGTCCTAGAGCAAAAGTAGTCGGCAGCATCTGACACATTTGGGTTCCGCTCACTCACTTTTCTTTGCTTTGTACTTTCTTTGTCTATCCCTCTCTGTCCTCCTCTCTCTTTCTTACAACACACGCACAAACACTCCTCTTCTTTCCTCCCTCTGCAGATTGAGCGTGTCTCGGCCCCCAAAAGGGGCGTCCGACACGAGCCAAGTTAGATTCCTGTAAACTGAGGGATAAAACCCGGAGCCAAATATGACCTAATGTGTCAGCATTTACACAGTCTTTAGACGGCATTCAAGCCATATTTAGAGAGCGTTTAGAGAATGTATAAGTAACGCTTAGACAACGTTTTAGACCTGAGACTGAGGGAGCACACAGCATGGGGCCAGCTGCAGGGAAACTACAGATGCTAGACGCATTGGTTTGTTTATCAGATGGACAAACGCACACATGCTGCTTCCCAAGTGGTACCCTATTCCCTATATAGTGGAGCTATGGCTCTGGTCAAAGCTAGTGCACTATATAGGGAATAGGGTGAAATTTTGGACACAGAAACATGCAGAAAAGCATTCTACTTAGCCTTGCTCGTTCGCTTCCTCAAACTCGAACTCCGCAGTGATCAAATGAATCATGGTTTTCAGTATTTAATAAACCAGTATGTTCCAGTCAGTGCTATTATCGATATTGCCAAGTATTCCATGACTTACTTGGCCTTAATTAACTATAATTCTGTAGGCTTTTTTTCCTGTTGACACAGACCATTTTAGCATTATGTGTTCGTGGATTGGAACAGTATAAATTACCATACTTTATAATTCGGTACGAGTTTGTAGGCTATATTCCAATATTAAGAGCTCAGATTTGATGGGATGATCGTGTGTGTGTGTGTGTGTGTGTGTGTGTGTGTGTGTGTGTGTGTGTGTGTGTGTGTGTGTGTGTGTGTGTGTGTGTGTGTGTGTGTGTGTGTGTGTGTGTGTGTGTGTGTTTTCTGCTCTGGAGCTGGGAGTCTTGTAGCCTGGTTCCTACTCAGGCCACGGAGGTCTGGGCTAGTTATTTTCCCAGAGGGAGAGGGCCTTATTAGGGCTCTCAATGAAGGGTGACCTGCCTGGAGGGCCTGAGGCCAGGGCCCACCCTGACTGACTGAGGGACTCTGACCCCTGCTCTGTCCCGCTCCGTCTGTCAGTGTGGGGAGATGGCATCAGTGGAGCAGAAACGTGAACAACACAGCACTGTAGTGGACTGGTTGTGTGTGTTGTTTCCATCAGATTTTGTGTCAAGTAGGAGAAATTGGCTCCAACATAATACACAAGTAGGCCCTAATTAATTTCAATAGGTGACTATGAGTGATAGATGTGATGGTTTCACAAGTGACTTTAAAGAGATTGATCCTCTTTCATGACAAGATATTACCTAGATAATGGTGGATTTGAAACTCTTTACATTGGCGTACAGATTGTTGACTCTGTGCCTTGTTTGAAATTGTCCAAGTTACTGTCAGCTGTGTTTTTCTGAGTGATAAGCCGTTTTCCTGTCCATTCAGTTTTTCAAACGGGTAATGACATCAGAGACACACACTCTGGTTTCCCGGGCTTCCTTCCTTCCGTGTGCTGTCCATCAGGGCGATTGTTTCCCCTCGTCCTGACCTCGCCTCTCTTCCTCGCTCAGCCTGGGTCATGTGATCTGAGTCAGTGGCACTTCCAGCCAGTTGTGTGATCTCACCACAATAGAGTACATCTGGATACATTTTTAGTATGTTTCTAGGATCAAAATGTCAGTCTCTGATCTCTGTAGGTGGCTCTAAATATCAACAGGTAACTGATGTTTGTAGAGTGCAAAATAACCTGTTTCAATATGTTTTATATGTACTGTAGAAGAAATGGGAAGACTCTTTAATTGAATCAGTGCACTGTTGCTCCCATTCACACGTCTACATTGAACTTTACAGTAGATTATGATTTGCCTCAGTTGACTACCCTTTTTATTTTATTTAACTAGGCAAGTCAGTTAAGAATAAATTCTTATTTACAATGAAAACTCACTGTTCCCCGGTAGGCCAACTGCCTTGTTCAGGAGCAGAACGACAGATTTTTACCTTGTCAGCTCAGGGAATCGATCTAGCAACCATTCAGTTACTGGCCCAACACTCTAACCACTAGGCTACCTGCCACCCTTTGACCTCCCTACAACCAGAGGTCCATTAGACTGTAGATTACTGTTATATTATACTGTAACAATACAGAGAGGAATTCCCATTGAGATTCAACTTGACCACTCTGTCCTGGGGGGTGGTTGGTTATGCCATCAGTTCTGCCACTTCAAGCCCTCTAACCCAGCATTGAAATTATTGATATAAATCTTCTATAATGTGTCTCATTGGCCCTGAACTGACATGTTTGGTTGATCAACAAAGTTCTGACGAAGCAGTTTGATTGTTCCTTGACCCACTCCTCTCACTGTTCTCCTCCATGCCCCTTCATTCTCCTCTGGTGGCCTGCCTGTGTGTTGTCTGTCTCGGTCCCCTACCCCCTTGTACCACCATCTGACCTTCTGCAGCGTCACACCAGATGAGGGCCCCACTATCCCCTTTCTACAGAGAATCCCTCCACACAAACACACACAAAGAGAGACAGAAGGGTAGGGAGATCCCAGGCTGATTAACATGATTAGCAGTGGACCCCCCAAGAGGAAAGTTTAGGGAATAGGGGGGCCGCCATTCCCATCTGGCTAACGTCGAGTTAGTCTCTGACCACACACACACACACACACACACACACACTGGGCCTGTACTGTGAAATCGAGTGTAAACATTCCCAAAGTAAGAATCTTTGTACTAATTCCCTAGAATTCTAAAGTACTGTATTCAGTTTCCCCTTCCTCATGTCATTCCATGCTGTGTCACATATGTGGAACTAGAATGACCTACAGCGCTATGTGATTTAAACTCCAGCTTCTTAGTCTTAGTCTTAGTCTTAGTTGAAGCACTCCGATTGGTATCTCAGGTAAAGTCGTTGTGATAAAGCAGCGCTTGACAGCAGGGCCTGTGGTGTATTCATTACGGAAACCATTTACCGTTTAAGAACCAAACGGAAGCAAACAGAGCGAAACTAGAGTTTCTATTGGACTAATTCAGGTCGGTCCTTCCTTGTTTGCTTCCGTTTAAAAGAAATGATGCAACAGACTCGGCGTAATGACTACGCCCCTGGTATCCATCATAGCAAGAGATGCCTCTCTCTCGCTCGCAGGGTATTCATGAAGTCATTCACCAAGTCACTATGGTACGAGGAGAGAAACGTACGTTAACATATGTTTCCCATGCCAATAAAGCCCCTTGAATTGAAATTGAATTGAGTAGAGGAGGCCGTCTGCTAGAGCATATCATCATGGCTCATGTTAAACTGTTTCCAGGTTCCAGACCTCTCAGAGTTAGCGTTAGCGGGCTAGGAAAACTACAGAGTGAGGTCATTAGACTGCAGTGTTGGCCACTCACTTTCAGCTCCCCTGAGGGCTAGCGGTGTTAGCTCATAATGATGTCTGTGGGTGCAGAGTTCAGAGTGGCCAGCAGGAGGTGCAGTATGACAGGTGGAGTGTAGGGTTAGGGTATGGCTTAGAGGAGATAGCTATGGGACCTGGCTTGCAGGTAATGCTTGCATCTTATATAGGACATTGCTGAGGGCATGTAGACAGTAATTAAAGGTGCATTTTTAAGTACTCTTAAGTAATCTCTTATTCTCTTATCCACTCTGTTTCTTTCATTCTCTCCCCCCTTTCTCTTCTCTCACTCACACATTGTTCTATATCTCACTAAAACTGAATGAATGTGTCTGCTTGTGTTTTGTAGGATTTATTCCTGATGTGATTGAAAGTGTTTTTGGGTCAGTGGAAAGCCTGTGTGTATTGAGCGCTTCCACTGAGGGTAGAGCTGAGCTGAGAGAAGTGGAAACCGAACAGGGTCCCCCAGATAAGGTTTCCGGAAGCTTCTGTTTACTCTGCTCCGCCTGGTGGAAGTCAGGGGTTAAAGAAGGTTCCCATGCAGCACACACACACACACACGCACGCACACACACACACACACACACACACACACACACACACACACACACACACACACACACACGCGCCCATACACTCCACTAAAGCAACCCCAGTTCCCCCTTCCTCCTATTTCCAGTCTCCCTGAGCCACTATCTCCCGGTCCCCACCCTTGTCTTCCTTAGTGAGTTCTCTGAATGCTGGTCAAGCTGGACTGACACTAGTCATGACCGTATAAAATAGGTAGGACCAGGACCTTTTCCTGACCACTTGACCACCAGCCAACAACTATCATCACTACCAGTGTCTGGACCCTCCCCTGACTCTACCACAGTCTTTTATCTGGTTTATTCTGTTTATCTTTAAGAGGTGTCTGTCTGGTCCTGTCTGGTCCTGCTTATAGACTGCACCCAGCTGCTACGGATGAGGATGAGCTCAGTATTTCTCCGTTTTGCCAACTGTACAGCTGGTTAACAAAGAGAAGGTCCTCTTTGGGTCAGTGCCTCAGCTCTCAACATCCTCTGCTAATGAGGTTTCCCTCATTCTCTGGCTGATAAGGGCCATGTTTGGAATGATAATGGTGTTTTTGCTGTAATTACTCTCTCTTTCACCTTATTAACAATACGACGTTCCCAGATATTGACGTCATGTACAGGTCTTGTCTAGGGCAGTAACCAGCAGTCGTTGCTGTGTGGCCAGAGATTGAGTCAGTGTGTGTGCACACAAATTGTGAGTGGGCACTGGACAGATGGCCAATACGTACCGTTGTTGTGCCATCTGCTAGGCTGGGCAGTGGGCAGATGGGAGGCAGGGCAGGGTATGTGTGGGGTCAGTACACCACCTCTCCCTGCTGGACCTCTCCTAAGGAGGTACCATAATAATAGTCATCAGCCACCATAGAAATATAATTACTAGAACGGGCATCCCCATTCAAGTCAATGTTCTGTGATTCTAATTCTATCAGTCACTAGTCCATTGGGGGGGTTGGAGAGACACAGTACTACAGGGGGTTATTGATCCTCAGACGTTCAATAGAAGAGGAAACCAGTTACTTTTTATGATCAATTGTTTATTCATCTTCAATTATTTAAAAAAATGTAAAACAGGAAGACATGAATCCATGTTAATTTAGTGTCTCGCTGACAGATCTCATTGATTTGGTCGTATAGGCCTCTCCCAGGTTTGTTTAATTTGATCTGTCATTCAATCAATTTCCTCAGGACATAATGGAAGTACTGTAGGGCCAAAATGGTGTCAGTTTAACAGGCTGGTGCCCCATGCTGATAATAGCCGTGGCAACTACTTCCTAGCTGATGCTCACTTTACATTGAGGTGAATGAGACCACTCTTCATAATGGAGTCATCATCGCACCCATTGGCGCATGGCACAGTGCCTCGAGGTGTGTTTGACAGGGGTAATATTATGACTAGACTTAAACCCTAATCCCCTCTGAACAGCCCTAGATCAAACAACACTGGGTTAGCACGCACACAATAAACACACACTGCTTACTTGCCTGACTGGCTTCTCACCTCCATGGTGAGCGGCTAGTCCTCTATTGCCTAAGCACAGCTAACACCGCTACATTGGGAGTCATTATCCTGTGGACGTAGCTAGCTTTGTCAATTTAGCTAAAGTAGCTCGGCTCAGAGGAACTCTGGGTGAACTTTCACCTTTGTACTCAGTGATGAGACACAGGGGAGAGAAGACGGAACAAGCAAGAGCAGCTGAAGATGTAGGGGAAAGGGCAACAGTACTGCCTCTGACAGAATGCAGTGTTGGTTAGCTAAGTAAAGTCATTGGATTGCAGACAAAGTAGAGGCTGTTTTGAGTACAGTAGTACACATGTCTACAGTTAGTCCAATTCTCCCTTTCTAGACTGTACTGACATATATTTTAGAAACAGGCTACACCATTTAATTCATCCAACTTACAGTAAAGCTATAATTGGAAAATAACTTTGACAACTTATGTTATGACTAGATCTTTTGGCATTCATTTACTGTAACACTGATAAGCTCTCTCTCTGTCTCTCCCAGTTCAGCACATGGCAAGGTTTCTATTATGGATAATTATCATCATAACTCTGGGAAGTTTTCTGGAACGACCGCACAGAGAGAAAGTATGTAATCAGAGTCCCGTCTTCCTCTCTTTCTTCTCCTCCATTCCATGCTGAGTCATCTGGCTCCCCCTAGAATTCCAGCTGGAATTAGGGGCAGGGATTCCCCCGGAAGGCCAATCCGATCCGTGGAGCTCTGTTTATTGTTCAGTCTTGAGGCTCCGGGTAAGAAACGTCGAGTTGGGAACATCGGGACGAGGGAGAGTTACAGAAATAGGGCATTAGATCCCAATCGCTCCCAGGCACTCCCAGCTGTCACAGTAAAGGGTTTAGGTTTGGGAAGCAGTTGGGAATTTTATTGGGGATTTTTTTTTACTTCCACGTCGGAATAGTCTGTTCTGTGATGCTTCGACTGGGACTGCGATTGGAAGACATGGCTGCATGTGGTGCAGAGATGCACATTAACCCTGAGATGGAGGTCCTCTGTGAGTATGGCTGTTGGGTTGCGACACAAATGGCAACCTATTCCCTATATGGTGCACAACTTTTGACCAGGGTCCATAGGGTTCTGGTCAAAAGTAGTGCACTATGTAGGGAATAGGGTATCATTTGGGATGCAAACTTGGTGAAGGAAGGGGAGGGCTGTTGCGACATAACTGGTGTAACTGAGACAACTGGTTTCTATTAAGGCCAATCAGGGCTACATGATGTTTAACTCTACTTTAGACGCTGAGGAAATGGAAAGGCATTCAGGGACATCCCAAGATGCTTTTTAATAAGTTCCTCTTCTCCGCCTAAAACCTCAGTTTAGATGAGGTAAGGCCGCATAAGGTCTGCATTGATTTCGCTCTCCTTGAAGTTTTGTTTTATCGTCTGTGCTGTTTCGTGCTATGTTGCATTAAGGCTCCATGTCCACAGTTGAGTTATGTATCACTAAGAATTTCCTTGTGTCGATAGTGGAGTTGAATAGTTTGTGCATATACACAGTATGTGTTATGTCTGAGTCTGCATGCTTCTAATGTGGGTTTGATGGAATCCTTGTACATGCTAGCCTTGCAGTATAGCAGACTCAACAGTGCTCTCTCTCACTCTCTAGCTCTCTCTCTCTCTATCTACTGTGTGTGTGTGTGTGTGTGTGTGTGTGTGTGTGTGTGTGTGTGTGTGTGTGTGTGTGTGTGTGTGTGTGTGTGTGTGTGTGTGTGTGTGTGTGTGTGTGTACACTACCGTTCAAAAGTTTGGGGTCACTTAGAAATTTCCTTGTGCTTTTCTTTCAAAAAAGATGTTTGTCCATTACAATAACATCAAATTGATCAGAAATACAGTGTAGACTTTGTTAATGTTGGCCTTCTAGGCAGAGTTGCAAAGAAAAAGCCATATCTCAGACTGGCCAATAAAAAGAAAAGATTAAGATGGGCAAAGAACACAGACACTGGACAGAGGAACTCTGCCTAGAAGGTCAGCATCCTGGAGTCGCCTCTTCACTGTTGACGTTGAGACTGGTGTTTTGCGGGTACTATTTAATGAAGCTGCCAGTTGAGGACCTGTGAGGTAACTGTTTCTCAAACTAGACACTCTCTAATGTACTTGTCCTGTTGCTCAGTTGTGCACCGGGACTTCCCACTCCTCTTTCTATTCTGATTAGAGCCAGTTTGCGCTGTTCTGTGAAGGGTGTAGTACACAGCGTTGTACGAGATCTTCAGTTTATTGGCAATTTCTCGCATGGAATAGCCTTCATTTCTCAGAACAAGAATAGACTGACGAGTTTCAGAAGAAAATTCTTTGTTTCTGGCCATTTTGAGCCTGTAATCGAACCCACACATGCTGATGCTCCAGATACTCAACTAGTCTAAAGAAGGACAGTTTTATTGTTTCTTTAAATCAGCACAACAGTTTTCAGCTGTGCTAACATAATTGCAAAACGGTGTTCTAATGATCAATTAGCCTTTTTAAAATGATAAACTTGGATTAGTTAACATAACGTGCCATTGGAACACAGGAGTGATGGTTGCTGATAATGGGCCTCTGTACGCCTATGTAGATATTACATAAAAAATCTGCCATTTCCAGCTACAATAGTCATTTACAACATTAACAATGTCTACACTGTATTTCTGATCAATTGATGTTATTTTAATGGACAGAAAATTAGCTTTTCTTTCAAAAACAAGGACATTTCTAAGTGACCCCAAACTTTTGAACGGTAGTGTATATATCTATCAAAATGGGGGTTATTTGGCTCTGTTAGGTAACACAGCTGGGAAGTAGCTTAACACTGTAAAACTGAGGGGAAACAATCCACTAGATAAACACCTTGGCTAAAACAAACCTCTGACCACAAATTCCGACAGTTTATCTACTTTGCGGCCGCTGTTCAAACAACAGGCGCATGGCTCTTTCAAAAGAGTGTGTGTGTGTGTGTGTGTGTGTGTGTGTGTGTGTGTGTGTGTGTGTGTGTGTGTGTGTGTGTGTGTGTGTGTCTGTGTGTGTGTGTGAGAGAGAGAGTGAGTGCAGATGAAAGCAAACAAGGCCAGGGTTATTGTAACCTTGAAGAGCAACATACAAGCTGAGGTCTGAGATGAGTCAGGAGCAGAGTTGGAGGGATCGTGTAGCGTTGCTGGAGTGCAGCACAGTCCCTGAGGGAGTAGTACAGTGTGTATATGGAGGAGGATTAGAAATGGACTGCACGAACGTCATGTCTTCAGGGTAGCGAGAGAAGAACAACTAGGGCTAGGGATTTTACTGACCATGTGATCAAGGTCAGCGTTTATCCTCATTCTGTTCACACAGTCAGGAAGAAGTCTGTCCCTAAAATGAACTCTAAACTGGCCTTTTTCTGTCTATACCATGTCTCCTATGTGGTGCCATGAGATTATGGGTTCATCTCAATAATGTAAAGGGGCTACCTCTCTCCGTCTGCTTTCCTTCACCTACACTGATCTAATCCTAGTGGGAATTTGCTATCACTTATCCGGTTCCCACAGATAAGTGTGGACGAAGAGAAGGAGACAAGGAGAGGAAGCCACTTTGGAATAGAGAGATGCACCCAGGCCTCAGATGTTTTCAGCTGGTTGCATGCATCCTCACATGCGGTCTCCATCTGCACCACAGGGGAGCAGAGCAGCCTCGGCTACAGCTCAACAGGAAGTCGCTTGTTTCTCTCCTTCCCAGATAAGCTTGGCCAGATGTTCTCTCCCTCCTCCTCCTCTGTCCTTCTTTATCCCTTCTTCATCCCTTCTTCCATCTCTCTGGGTGGGAGGCTGTATGTCTGTGTGAGTCACTCTCTCTGCTGAGTCATTGAGGTGACTTGGTTAATCAGCTCAATGTGTTCTAATCACTGTGTGGGCCTCCTCCAATCAGACCTGACCTCTAGTCCAATCAGAGAGCTCCCCTCTGGGGTTGTGCCTGCATGGGTCTCCAGTTGCCTGTTCGGCCCACACAGTTTGATGTGATTATACGAATCTGGCCTCAAAATGGCCTCCAAAAGTGGGGTAAATGACAAAACAAACAGAATGACAAACAAAGCTCTGGAGAGACATTCAGCCAACCGAGCAAGAGAGGCGTAAGAGCTGGGCCATTTAATAAGATTCTGGCACAATAATTCAAATGTTTGTTTGCAACTGCAAAACAAGGAAGTGGCTCCAGGGTCTCATCTCGTTATCGTGGCATGTAATCAAGATAAGGAAGGAAGTCAATGTGATCTCTCACCCACAGAGCTTCTCTTTGCCAAAAAGATATTCTGAGGTCTATTAGCTGAAGGTCTGAAGGGCTGAAGAGCTGAAGGGCTGGACTCAGATCAGTTGCTATGGTCATGAGCGTACACTAGTAATCGGAGGATGACTGTTCTAGGATGTCTATTTCTATGGGCCGGTGACTTAGTTATTTTGCAATGAATTGGAGCACTGAAATAGACTCAGTCAATGAGCAAAGCTTGAGTTCCAATTAGAATTTGCTCATCATGACAGGGTGATCCTCCTGAACGAGCTGCTATTCCACAGGACTAACTATGGCGGTCATTGATTCAGTCACATTTGATCTCTGGGTTCTCACAAGACAAGGGGAAAGCAACAAACAAACAATGATTGTGCTGCAGTGTTTTATGCTGCAAATGAACAAATCATGGACAAATCAGTGCATACTGCAGAACCTGCCCTACATTGAATCAGGAACCCCATGCAGCTGCATAGCTTCAATAAGAGTATTTTTGGAAGAATAAACAGACACAGCCTCAACCGAAGAGCATGCAGGTGATGATCTGTATTAGTTCAGTAGAAGACAACCTACTCTCTCATATCTATCTCTCACTGAGACCGGATGCCAATAGGGCCAGGTGCACAAACCATGTGGTCCAATACATACACAAACCACTGAAACCATGACAGGAAGGTAGGCGTTTGTGCTGAATATGAGAAAACATCTTTTGGGCCTCTCATCAGCTTGCAAACGTGGAACAGAAAGCTTGTTAGATAAGTGCAGTACAGAGATGCTTCTCTTTCCATCTTTCCACCCGCTTGAGATAAAACAAATGATCTCTTAATTCCAGCAATCGGAGAAGAAAGAAGCGTGTTGTTTCAGCGTTGAAAGGATTGTGTCTTTTATAGTGTGAATGCAGATTTCTGATAGACACAATTCCACAGATATTGCATGGATAGCCCTACGCAACAAGGGAATGTAGCTGTGAAACCAAAAGAAAATACCACACTAATGTATTTCAGTGTATGTAGACATGATAAAGACAGAGCTCCGCTGTTATTGCATGCAACAAGTGAACGTATGAGACCAAAAGGAAATGACACATTGTACTCTTATACAGTGCATAATGTTTTGAATGGAAGTCGACAGAGCTGTTTCCCATAGAATGTTTCATGCTGAGTCTGATGACTCTAAGGGATGGTATTCATTCGTTATCTGGGACATATTCCTTTAGTCATGGGGCTGTATGAGGCAGGCATTAATGTGATGGATGGAGACTCATTGTAGCCCAGGAGGAGAAGGAGCCAGGAGGAGAGATGACCCAGTGTCCTCCTCACAGTACACAGACATACAGGGAGAGACACACTGCACTAGGAGGGAAGGGACAGACAGAAATCAACACACATACTCTCTCTTTCACCGAATACACATTTGTTACAACAAAAATATATTTCCTTTTTAAGCACGTGCAAACTGTCACAAATGTTCTGTTTAATATTTCAGTTTCCACCTCTTACACACACTCACTTTTCCTGTCAAACGCATACACCCTTTTCTCCAATTTCCAACTGCCCCCCCCCCGTACACATATATACACACACTGCCTGTGTCCAGCACATTCACAATGCTCCCCATTCAACTCTCCCTGAATGAGGGGTGTGGCATGCCTGCTGCTGGCCGCCTGGCTGGCCTGCTGGGGTGTAGAGTGGTGGGTCATGTGACCAGGCTGTGGGGGTGGGGCCTGGGAGCAGAAGCAGATCCTGCCCTGCTGGAGCAGAAATCAGGGTGGTTGAGAGGAAAGAGAGGAGGAAGAGAGAAAGAGAGGCTGGGGTGAGTGTCTCTGGTTTTCTGTTCATTCACAACATGCTACGGCTTCTTGTTTCTCTGATTGTGTGTGATTTCCGTCTGTAGAGAGGCTGGAGGAGGGATAGAAAGGGAAAGCGGGGGATGGCAGGGTTGTTCAATGCGTGTGTGTTTGGTGTGTGTCAAAGTTAGTTTGCCAGGTGTCCTGTCTGGATGGGGTTTTGGAGCTGAAGCGTGTAGTGTGTGACAGCTGTATTTGTCAGGGATTGGAACGGTGTGAATATTCAGACCTGACCTTTTTTCTATCTGTCTTTCTCTTGTTCCATTGTGCTTTCTGGGAGAGTTGGGGGGGGGGGGGGGGGTTACTGCTCCCCCTGCTTTAGGTTACCCCCCCCCCCCCCGTTTCTCATCCCCCACTGTCTTCTCCCTTTTCCTTTGTGTGCTCGGCTCCATTCAGCTTGAATAATCAATCTGCTAAAATGGATGGGGGAGTATTTATTGGCCAATCATGTTAGTCCTAATTGCTCTCTGTGTTTTAAGGTCCCTGGTATGTTTGTCTTATTTTTTTCAGTTCCCCTTTTTTTTTTTTTTTTTTTATCCCATCAGGGATTGTTTTAGTTTGACTTTGATACATTACAGTGGATTAGTAAGTAAGATGTAGAGGCCAACAATTTAATTTTGGCAACCCCATGCATTTGCTCTCTGGTGGGTTGCTGTAGCAAGTTCAAGGTGAGTTGAAGCATCAGGACACATTTTCTGCATGAGACTTTTTTTCAATAGAAGAGCGGACCATTCCTTTACAACCCAGCCCCTCCGCTTCACTTGCCTCTCAAGAAAGAAAGAACCATGTTTGTGCCCCATCGTATGTGACTGACCACGTTCCCTGTTTCTGCTGTTGAAATATCAGCCATATTGCTTCTATTTGCAGTAGTTCCAGCTTTGGTCACATGATCTCCATTTTACCCAGCATTCAACAGGTTGTATTGTACACAATCCACCAATAGACAACTATCATTGAAGACAGTTGAACAAGAAGCAGCAGTGTAGCTTTCTGCTCCAGTTGTCGTCGTCACACCATAGTACACGTCAGATGTCCTTGCCTTGGGGTGTCAGCCACACTGTATCCCTATATGGCCAAGGAGTGATACTGTTAGCTTAACTGCAGTCAACATTAGTGTGTGTGTGTGTGTGTACACAACAGCTATGCTGCGAAGACAAGAGAATTGGTCTCAGCACCAGTGTAACAGATGGGACCGTACTTCGTAGCCCTCTTGCGTTGTTTTTACAGAAAGGAATGCCCTGCCAGCGGTCCCAATTGATTGGTGGTTATTCTACCGATGGACACAAAGAAGCACATTAGATGTGCAGGACAACAGTATGTTGATGGCTGTAGATTCGGGATTCCGCTGTTAGCGTGGAAACAACTGTGAATTAGCAGGGGCTAATCTCGAGCTAGCTAACTCACTCTTACAGCAATAACATACAAAAGCACATCCCAGACTTCCCCCAATATCTAACAGGTACCGTACACATATACACTGAGTATACCACACATTAGCCTTCCTAATATTGAGGTCACACCCTTTTGCACTCAGAACAGCCTCAATTCATTGGGGCATGGACTCTACAAAGTGTTGAAAGCATACCACAAGGGATGCTGGCCCATGTTGACTCCAATGCTTCCCACAGGTGTCAAATTGGCTGGATGTCCTTGGGGTGGTGGACAATTCCTGATACACATGGGAAACTGTTGTGTGAAAAACCCAGCAGCGTTGCAGTTCTTGACACAAACCGGGTGCGCCTGGCACCTACTATCATACGCTGTTCAAAGGCACTTAGATTTTCATGGTCTTGCCCATTCACCCTCTGAAAGGCACACATACACAATCCATGTCTCAACTGTCTCAAGGCTTAAAAATCCATTTTTAACCGGTCTCCTCTTCATCTACACTGATTTGATGTGGATTTAGCAAGTGACATCAGAAAGGGGTCATAGCTTTCACCTGGTCAGTCTGTCATGGAAAGAGCAGGTGCTCATAATGTTTTGTATACTCAGCGTGTATACACACCAGGACATGTACATAGTGAACTCTTACACATTGTAAATATGAAAATAGAATATTGTATATCAGAACGTGACCTACCGCTTGCTAATGTCATAACACCTTATTGACATGTAAACTCAACCAACAAATGGGAATACAGAAACATCGACTACGTATTTCTGCAGTGTTGAGAGGAAACGTGACCAACCCTGTTCCACGTGTTTAGTCCGTCATTCATTATTTCACCGACGCTTTAGTGTAGGAGACACTGACGTAATATTAAAATATCTTAAGCTGTAACGTGTTTACAGCTTCTGGGCTAGCCGCTACAGTTATTAGCCGTCAACACAATAAACCAACAGTTAATTAGCTACATTAGCCCACAAGGGAGTAGTTGCATTGTGATTACAGTGTAACCTTTAGCTAATACGTCCACCATTGTTTCATGCTTTAGTTACTATTCAGCTCACAGGCAAGGTGGCAGGACTGAACGTGGGTCACACACCGTAGCAAAACACTTTACAACGGGAAAGCAAAAAAATCTGTCCCATTTCACTCTGTTAAAATCTATAATGTTTTCCCTCTAGTGAGCCAGACCCTGTTTGGGGGACTATCCTGGAGGTAGAGAGCTCTTAAGAGGTGGATCTGTGGCCTGTTATGCCATAAACACCATAATGAATCATATTCTTAAACAGCTTTTCCTTTTCTCATCCAATGACAGAGGAGTCTATCTACCAGACCCCACTGGGAGGTTAACTGTACTGTTAGTGTATTTGATAGGTGGATGGAAGGAGGACGAGATGGGGGGGGGAGGGAGGATGTGATCAGGGAGGAACAGCAAAAGTGTCATTTCCTGTTACAGGTGACAGTTGTTGGTGTGCCAGCGAGGGGCCTGTGGCAGCTTGTGCACAGCAGGCTATGGGCCCCCGCCTTCTGACCACTACACAGAATCATGATGACAACAACATGATAGGACGTCCATCATGATTGTTTTAACAGTACTGGGTGATGGAGTACACATGGTCCTCAATGACGTGGTGTTCGTCAACAACACATGCTTGCGATCTAATGACTCCATTTACAGTGTCAATGTATCACTCCGAATGATTTCTTTTTGAGGAATAGCTTCTGGGTTATGTGTAACCTTTGCTTGACACTAAACTAGCCAGTCATTGCAGCCGTCATTCATTTCTCTATAGATCAGAACTGCTCTCTATAGATCAGAATTGGAGACTATTTGGTCTATCTCTGGTGTAACAGGATTTATTTATTTGATTCCCGTATGTCCTCTTTGCTGGCCTCCTCTGTTTGTGCTGTCTGAAGGGTACAGCCAACAGTCTGTTTGAACCCTGTTGTGTGATTACTCTGACGTAGTGGAACATGTTCAGGTCATTAACAGGGAAATTAGATGAATGTTTCTGGCCCTGTAGAACACCCTACTTAGGAGATATGAGCAAACAACTTGATTGATGTCCAGACATCTGTAAACCCTTTTTTCTTAAGTCTATGTAAGCCCCTTATTAATGCTTAAAGGAATATTAATTTGACTTCTGTGGTTGTTTTTGGCCATGGGAGTGATCATAATTGCATATCTTCCAATAACAAAATGTGTGGAAATATAAAGGGGGCAGCTGGCAAATAAAACTAATTGGAAACACATTTTTATGTGTAGCTAATTGCAGCACATGCGAGCACGAAATGAAACGAATATCTTGGAAAAATATTCCCCACCGTGTCTTCTCAGGCCTTGTCTCAGGGCACCTTATCGTCTCATTCCTCCACTCTGAACGTAATTACATTTTCCACTTATAAGGAAGAGTAACAGTTTTCAGTGGGGATACAATATTCTTTAAACCACCCAACTTCCCACTTCATGGTTGTGTGTCTGCCATACACCAGTTCCCCCAGTGCTGCTCTGGATGAGTCTGTGGCTGGGTTCCTTTCAGTCTGTCTTCCCTCTTTCGCAGAGGCCTGGAGGGTTTTATAGTGTTGTGGTAGGTATATGACTTAAAGCAGCTGGTTCTCACACAGTGTCCACCATGGCACTCAACACAATAATGGCTGCACTTATGCTGGGCCTTCCTCTCCTTTCTCATATACTCCATCTCTGGTTGACACTTTCTCTCGCTCTCTCTCTCTCTCGCTCTGTCTTTCACCTTGTCATTGTCTTTGTAACATGGGCCTCCCCTTATATTTTCCTCAACTTTGTTTCCTTCTCTCCATTTTTCTCACTCTCACTGTATTTACAGCATGGGCCTGCCTCGCCTCTCATGCGCTCTCTATTCTCTCCCTCCATCTCTCGCTCTGCCGCTGTCTCTGTGGTGGGTAAAGGGGGCAGGTCATTATCTTTTGTGTTCCAGAAGTTCCTGTGTGGAAAGCTGTCTTTTAACACAATCTGCTTTGAGCCGCGCAGGGCCAAAGGTCACATTCTCAGGGGGCCGACGAGCGACGGCAGGAGTGAAAGATGAAGTGAGCCGGTAGCATTCTTCACCCACCTTCGTCTGAAGCGTGTGTGTGTGTGTGTGCTGTCCACCACTCTATTCTTCAAGCCCACTATCGCATGCTATGGTGTTATTGCAGTAAAGCGGCACGTTGACCTTCTTAATCAGCTGGTTCCCTTTGGTTCAAAGGACGGATGGGACATTGAGTGAGTGGGATATCCTCTTGGATGTACACTACAGAACAGTTACGTATATCCCCCTAGTGTACCTAGCCTCATCTCTACGGACTGTTCCAGCCTTCATTTGACCCCCAGTTGTTTACCAACCGAAACGTTACCCATTTATCTCAATCACACAGATCACAGTTCACCCGTCCTGTATTATTCTTAATGCTAACATGTATGTTCTATTCTACTGAGCCATTTACTTTATTCTTATATTGTATTAGTTGTTATTGTTGCGTTGTCGAAGGAACCTGCAAATAAGCCTTTTGTTGAACGGTGTATATACCATGTTTATCCTGTACATATGACTAATACAACTTGAAACACTGTACTTGACTTGGTCCTCTTGGGAAGCAGGATGTCCAACATTGCTCTCCACTCTTTTCCGCTTGATGACTTTTAGTATACAGTATGGGTTTAACCAAACAGGAGTAGCGACCAGATAATCTCCTACCTCAAAATCGGAATGTCTCTTGATACCCAAGTTCAATCAAGTGCATGTCTAACTGATTGAACAGCAGAGACAGAATGCAATATGGAATGTTATTAAAAAGTTTGGGGTAATTTAATCAAAGTTTACTGGAGGACAACTTATTTTTAACTAAGACAAAATAATTTATAACTGAATTTTTCCAGTATAATATAGGTTCAGCAAATCCCCTTATTGTTTGGGATACCTTTAAATGTACCTTCAGGGGTCATTCAATTCAATATTCATCAATAATAAAAAGGCAGTTTCTGGCTTAAAAGACGAGACTAAGAAGGGAAATCCCTAAACTAATAGTACAGGTAACAATAAAAATGATACTTCAGAGATACAAAATAGGTTAGAGGAAAAAGAACTTGAGGAACTTATTCAAGAACGATCTAATGTAATCTATTACAAAAATAAAGCAAACTGGATGGAATATGGAGAAAAATGCACAAAATTCTTCCTGAATCTCCAATACAGGAACGCTAATAAAAATTATTTGCAGAAACTCATTACTGAAGACTGAGTCATCTGTGATTGTCTGAATTATATTTTAAGAGGAAGCTAATTATTTTAGGCAGATGTTCTCTTTTCCGTCTCATCCTCTTTCCAAATTAATATAAAACATGGAAAATTAACAAATGTACAGAAAGATCAGTGAAAGAGGATGAGACCAAATTACAGAGGAATAACTTTTTGTGGCTATTAAATCCTTTCATTTTGGAAAAACCCCAGGGCTTGATGGCATACCGGAATAGGTATATCAAGTATTTTGTTATATACTAAAAGCTCCATTGTTAGATTCTTTTAACTACTCCTATAGAAATGGTAGTCTGTCAGGTACTCAGCAGGAAGGTCTGATTTTCTATATTATTAAAACTAGACCCAGATGGAAAATATAAAGACCCAGTCTATCTAAAAAACTGGAGGCCCCTTACACTTCAATGTTGTGATTCAAAAGTACTAGCAAAATGTATAGCACTCAGAATTAAAAGGGTTTTACCACGCATTGTTCATCCTGATCAGACATTTTTTTACATGGACGATACATTGGAGATAATATACGACAACTACTAGAAATAATAGAACATCATGAAACATATAAGAAGCCAGGAATGGTATTCATAGCGGATTTTGAAAAGGCATTTGATAAAGTAAGCCTGGATTTTTTTCAATTTCGGTAATTCTCTTATAAAATGGGGGAAAATAATGTATAGCAACCCCAGGTGTAAAATAGTAAATAACGGCTACTTCTCAGAGTTTTGAATTGTCAAGAGGAGTTAAGCAGGGGTGCCCGCTGTCACCATATCTATTTGTTATGGCCATCAAAATGCTAGCTATTAAAATCCGATCCAATAACAACATTAGAGGATTAGAAATCTAAGGCTTAAAAACAAAGGTGTGCATGTATGCCGATGACTCATTTTATATTAAGTCCGCAAGCTAGATCCCTGCAATGTCTCATTGAAGATCTAGATTACTTTTCTATTACCCTGCAGTTTACCTAGAAAATAGGCTGATGGTGAAGTAGACATACTTGGTATTCATATCACAAAGTATATAAATAAACTCTCCACAATGAATTTCAATAGAAAACTTGTAAAAATAGACAAGATCCTGCAACCATGGAGAGGTAAATACCTGTATATTTATGGAAAAATTGCTCTTACTAACTCCTTAGTCATATCTCAGTTTACTCACTTATGGCGCTGCCTACTCCTGATGATTCGTTTTTCAAATCATGAGCAAAAAATATCTCGCTTTATCTGGGACGCTAAACTAGACAAAATAAAACGTGCCTATCTATATAATGAATATGAATTGGGTGGGTTGAGATTACTAAATATAAAAGCACTAAACCTCTCTAAAAGCTTCACTCATTCAAAAGTTTTATGGTTCTCAAGTAGAATGGTTCTACTTGAGAACCATAAAAATGGTTCTCAAGTAGATTACTAAGAAAACCTCCATTGTTTAAAAATTTCCTTTTTGCCTTTGTGCAGATCGCCATGTCTCATTTTCAATTAATTGAAAATGATACTTTTTTTAGTGTCTCTCTTTTTCAAACAAGCATTGCAGAGCTGGCTACAATTTCAATTTCATCCCCCTGAAAAGATATTCAAATATTACAACAAATATTATGGCTGAACTCAAATGTGCTGGTTGATAAAATACCTGTATTTATGGAAAATATGTTTGAAAAGGGTAATTTTGTTCTTAAATGATATTGTAAATTGGAATGGTAGAGTTATGTCCTTCTTGGAGTTATCAGAATTGTACAGGAAGGTCTGCTCAATCCAAGAGTACAACCAATTGATTACAGCATTACCCCAAAAATTGAGGAGGCAGGTGGCAATGGGAGGTGTTAGGGAACTGGTCTGTCTGCCCAATATAAAGGATCAAAACTGGCGGACGAATAAAAATAGCATAAATGGGAAAGTATACCAGTTTGATTTGAGGACCAGGATGTTGACAACTGTGCCATACAGATTGCAAACTAGTTGGGAAGAGATTTTTGATGTACCGATTCCATGGTAGAGGGTGTATGAGTTGATATATAAAACAATGCAAGATTCAAGACTTTGTGCTTTTCAGCTAAAATTATTATATAGAATTCTTTCCACCAACAAAATGTTGAATATTTGGGGCATAAAATCATCGAAGCTCTGCAGATTTTGTTGTGAGGATACAGAATCAATAGACCATTTATTTTGGTATTTCCCTCAGGTAGCCTGTTTCTGGTCTCAGGTTCAGGAATGGCTGAAAATGCATAGCATTGATCTAAAATTGACCCTAGAAATAGTACTCTTAGGAGATCTGGAGAGACCGGGTCAGTCAATTACTTATACTCTTAGTAAAAGTATTTATCTTCAACTCGCAATTTGTGGATTCTATACGATTAGATAGATTGAAATTGTATGTTAAACATCACAGCATAGTTGAAAGATATGTGTTGCGTAGAAACCCAAAGTGGGTGGCCAGCAGAGATGGATGGGATGGGCTGAGGGTTGGGATGTGGAATTGGAGAGAAGTGGGAGTGGAGTTTGAATGATGGCCAAAGATATAAAAGTAAAAACCTTTTTTTAACATAAAAAGTATGTTTGAATGACACTGAGGGGCAGTGTTTTTAAAGCTAATGCCGGTTTGCTTGAGGCTGATGCCGTGCAGGTGTTTGTACACATGCATATACACACACTCTCATTCAAATAAACACATACAAGAACACACACATACATGTAATAGTGCCAGACATCCACACAAACATATACAGTTGGCATTGCTGTTAAGATTTTCGTTGTCCTTGATGTCCTTTGTTTTAAATGTATTTTTTTTATTATTAATTTTTGCATTGTTTGCTGTTTTCTTTTGTCTTTTTTCTCTTTAGTTCATTCTCTTGGTGGTTGGTGCACTGGAGTTCTTGGGGGTGTGGAATGGAGAAAAAAAATACATTTTTTTTCTTCTGGGGGGGGACTGTGGGAGGGGTCTCGAATGGTTGAGGGACAGCTATTGGGGAACTGTGAAGGGATCGAGTTCACATTTTTTGGCCTGGGGGTAGATTGGTCAACGTGCCCTTGAGCAGGGCATTGACCCTGGATGCTTCTGTATGTCGCTATGAATGGGAATCTGTTGGATGACTGGTATGATGTAGTTGTTGAGCGGTAACCCTTTGCTGTGCAGCTGGCATCGAACCCAGAAAGGAGTTCCAATGACGGGCCTTAAGGTTATTATAGCTGGTGGTGGTGGGGAGGTGGATGATTGTCAAACTGTTGCTGAAAAACAGGAAGTGAGAAAACATGGGTAAGTTGACATAAATACATCCCAAGATTTACACCCCTTGGTTCAGAGAGAGGAAAGTGATAATTGCAAGCGTGAGGCCATCGGTTAAACAGCAAGCGTGTGGAATGAGAGTTTTTGTGCCGTGCTTATAGGCTGCAAGGTAAATAGGTGAATGACATTCCAAACATGACTAATAGGAAGAGCAGAACACAACGCCGTGCTGATTATGATACGTTTGTATTCATTCCCACTATACCGAATAATAGGAAAACGAGTGAATTGTGATATTACTTTACAATACTGTACTCTATTTAGTCTATAATGCCTCTTGCATGCGTGTCTTGTACAGTAAGCTATACAGAGGATGAGTTGCTCTTAGAGCAATAGTGACTACTGCAATATGTCCAATACTAGGATCCGGTGCCATCCTGCCGTGCCTGTCCGTCAGCCCTCTCCCACACTGCCCCATGTAATCCTACCATCCACATATCTGCTCAAGACAGCAGAAGGCATACAACTTAACGATCGCTTCCTTCTCAAGAGAGAGACAGCCGCCAAAACTATGGAAATGTCATCTCCTGTAAAAGAGAGGGGGGGAGGGAATGAATAAGAGAGATGGAGGGGGAGAGAACGAGTCAGACCATTTGGTCGGTACAGGGCTGAGACCCTAGCCTGGTCCCAGATCTGTTTGTTCTGTCTTGCCAACTCCATTTGTGTCAATGACACACCAGGACTTGGAGTTGGCAAGACAGAACAAACAGATCTGGGACCAGGCTACTGGGACACAAGGTCACCCCCTCGGGAACTGGGACCTTAAAAGAGCAGACCGTGTTAAGGGGATCAGTAACAGTGTTTGACCAAGAAGCGGATGATGCCTAGGCTTCCTCCCAAAGACATCCTTGGCATCCATGTGTTAAAGGGTTGTTGAGAAGGCATTTACTGTCTCTTATCTGAGCCATGCAAATAGGATCTGTCACAATGTGTGTTGCACCAATTATGAGGAAGCAGCTTAACTGGTGTGAGCTCCTCAGAAGTCCAGAGACCTTCAAAGTGGATTGGATGACTGGTGCTGTGGAGTTCTCATTCTTTATGACCCGTTGTCTTGTGAAGAGACGAGGACATGTGGTCCTGGACCAGAGCGCTCTCTTTCTCTCCCACAGACCAGTGCCGGATGGACCAGCTTAATCATTGACTACACAATTCAAACAGCATGGCCCAACATCAGGCCAAATTAGACGTCGTGCAGGAGATGAATCATTGTCATGGTCTCTCTCATCCATGTTTCCGTTCTCTATGGTATCCAGAGTTCTGGTATCATCAAAGCTTGGATTTGCCTCAAAGAACGGAGAAGAAAAAAAATGACTTTGTCATATAATTCACAACAGAAAGGCAACTAAAGAGGTTGTGGTTTAATTGGAAAAGTTCTGGAGTCTTCTATGGGTTTATAACACGTTTTGAATAAGGTTCCGCCGAATTGTATTATATTTAATATATAGACACCAAAACAAACCGAAAGCACATCGCTCCGCAAACAACTAACCCATTGCTTCATAACTCTACAAACAAGTTTTGAATGAAATTCATAGTATGTATTACACTCCTTGAATATTGTATTTGGGTCAGGATGTGCCGGATATTATGAATGTTTGAACGGCAGAATGAAAGCAGAACAATATTTGGTTATGGGTGCATGTAAATGATCCACCGGTGCAGACTGTGGGCAGATTGTATCCGAATGGGATGTGGGAGAGATTCCTGAGAGAAAACATTCCTTTGGGAACGCCGTGTTGGCTGGCCAGGAGCACCGGGTGGGCACAGGGTGCATGTCGGGTAAGTGGATTGCTTTTCAACGAGGAGAATTGGAATGTCAGTTCACTGACTGAAGTTAATTGGAATTGACCCCAACTCTTGAGGGGAGTAGGGAATGTGGTGGCTGTGCCTTTTTTAAGACGGTTTAATATGCTATAGTAGTACTATAGTAGCAGTGCTGTCAGCTGGCGTGATTAACAGGGAAATTGGGGGAATATGTTTACGGTCTTGATGTGGTCAGTGTAGTTGTCATTTGAAATGAATCAGCATTTTTATTTTTATTTTTATTTTTTTAAACACGTTGATTTTTATAGTCTTCAGGTGGTATATGAGTTGACTCCATTTCTCACTGATGTCTCTTTCGCTCTCTCGTCTAGGCCTCTTCCGTTGTGTCTCCACTGACAAACAGGAAACCATGAATCTACCACAGAGCCTGAAACCTCACATAGGGGGTTGAAAAATGTAGCTTGTGCGCAATCTTTACTAGAGAACACAGGTATACATATCTCTGTATGAGCCCGTATTAACATTAATTATACATGACAGTAGAGAGGTTCGATGTGGCACGTAGACACTGGTACTATCCTATACCATAACCACCATCAATGCAGTCCCCTATCATACCGTGTAGCATCATTTAGCTTTCAACATTCAGATCTCAACCGCTTCGTTACACAAGATAATTGAACTTCTAAACATCTTATTTCCACCTTTTATTTGTTCATGTCTTTTTAAATAGAATCCTCCTCATTTGACCAAGGTGCTGGGTGTCCATGTGGTCCACATTGATCTAGGATGAGTGTAACGAACCAGTGTTTAGATGAATCAGAGGTGGTTCTCAATGGAGCAAATCTGGATGTGTAGTCTGGAAACAGCAGCTGTTAGGGTCTCATCCATCCATCCATGCAAGGAAAATGAGGATGGACTGAACCTTTAAACTCCACTATGTCCATTCAGCAAAGCTCCACATTCTTTCCGTTAATGCTCAAATCTCTTTTCACACTCAAGTCAGAAATGTCAGTTAGCCTTTTTTCAACCCCAGTCGTAACAGGTGTCTGTTTTCAGAGTTCTGGTAAACGCTGTGAATGGTAGTCAGTTGGAAAGGGTTAAGAAAGTGGAAGAAATAATGTGATGTTGTGTTTGAGGGTTAATTCTGGGGTCAGCTAGGTGTTTTTACAGGTCAAATATCTTATTTCGTTTGAATAAGCAACAGCTGCTTTTTTTGGGCTCAGGGGCCCTTCGTCTTCAGTTTGGATGCAACGTGTATTGGAGGGGGCTTCACATCAAATTAGGGTCATTTAGCGTGAGCTAATTTTAGAATGTGTAGTAGTCATAGTTTCACTGGTCAGTTTTAATCAGGTGAATCAGCCAGAGACCCAGCAGGCTTCAAAGGCTACCAGTGCTCTGTAGACTCATAAAAGGAAGGCAAGGCTTTCTATAAAAGTTTCCTGGGGCCCCATCTATTGGATCTTCAAACGCCAATGTTTTTCTTGTAGCTCATAAATTATGAGGAAGGGTCCTTGGAAGGTAAAATGTTTCGCTACACCCGCAACAGCATGTGTATGTGACCAATACGATTTGATCAGTGGTCACTGTTGAGGAGAGTGAAACTGATCGTTCTCGTCTGTTGTCAGTCAAACCGGAACAGAGAATTCAGACAGCAGCTTCTCAGACAGCAGCGGGGGAATATGGTCTCGTATCCCAATACTCTGGTCTCGTATCCTGTCTCTTAGAGAGGCTGCTTCCTGCACAGTAGGGTCCTTACTGTTTTTTTTATTTATTTAAAAAAAATGTTTTACCCTTATTTTACCAGATAAGTTGACTGAACACATCTAATTTATGGCAATGACCTGGAGAATAGTTACAGGGGAGAGGAGGGGGGGATGAATGAGCCAATTAGAAACTAGGGATGATTAGGTGGCCATGATGGTATGAGGGCCAGATTGGGAATTTAGCCAGAACACCGGGGTTAACACAAGTGCCATAGGAACTTTAGTGACCACAGAGAGTCAGGACACCCATTTAACGTCCCGTCTGACATTTTTGTTGTTTAAGACGGCAATATCCCCAATCACTGCCCTGGGGCATTGGGATATTTTTTTGTTGGGACCAGAGGAAAGAGTGCCTCCTACTGGCCCTCCAACATCACTTCCAGCAGCATCTGGTCTCCCGACCAGGACCAACCCTGCTTCAGAGGCAAACCAGCAATGGGATGCAGGGTGATATGCTGTAGGTAGGTAGGTAGGTAGGTACCTGACACCACAACATCAACAAAGGCCCTGTACATGCCATTGTGTCATGCTTTCCCTCCCCCTTTAACATCAAATGAGCACTTTGTGTACTTCTACATCTTATTCCCACTACTGTTCAACAGGGATAGCGGCACAGCACATCTGCTCTTACATACAGTAGGGGCTAATGCGGTTTCAACCGACCAAAGGGTTCACATTTCCCCATTTGATCGAATGTTTAATGTAAGCTTAATGAAGGCGCATAAAGAAGTTGAGTGCTTTGCCGGTTGAGGGAATACAAAAACAAAACCCAATACTCTGACGGTGATGTGTGTTGATTGATGACGGTAAAGAGGAACGGATTTTTCTTCTGTAAAGTTCATGTTCCCAGGACGTTTCAGCCAAGCCACTCTGTGGTATCTTAGCCTCCATCAATCACCACAGGGTCTGGGAAACTGAATGTCGAGACTGCAGCTCCACACACATACTGGCAAGTGAAGGTGTGGTCCATCCCAACCGGCACCACCTACCCATTCTCTTCTATTGTGTTGTCTCACTCTGACTATTAGTGGAGGAGAAAAGGACATTCAGTTCAGAGATTCAGTTGTTCAGATATTCATTCTGGGGTGTGGGTTTGGAAGGGTGTGTGGGTGGGAAGTATGTCTTTTTTTTCACCTTTATTTAACCAAGTAGGCTAGTTGAGAACAAGTTCTCATTTACAACTGCGACGTGGCCAAGATAAAGCAAAGCAGTTCGACACCTACAACAACCCAGAGTTACACATGGAATAAACAAACATACAGTCAATAATACAGAAAAAAATCTATATACATTGTGTGCAAATGATGTAAGTTAAGGCAATAAATAGGCCATGGTGGCAAAGTAATTACAATATAGCAATTAAAGACTGAAGTGATAGATGTGCAGAAGATGAATGTGCAAGTAGAGATACTGGGGTGCAAAAGAGCAAGATAAATAAATACAGTATGGGGATGAGGTAGTTGGATGGGCTATTTACAGATGGGCTATGTATAGGTGCAGTGATTTATGAGCTGCTCTGACAGCTGGTGCTTAAAGCTAGTGAGGGAGATATGAGTCTCCAGCTTCAGTGATTTTTGTAGTTCGTTCCAGTCATTGGCAGCCGAGAACTGTAAGGAAAGGCGGCCAAATGAGGAATTGGCTTTGGGGGTGACCAGTGAAATATACCTGCTGGAGCGTGTGCTATGGGTGGGTGCTTCTATGGTGACCAGTGAGCTGAGATAAGGCGGGGCTTTACCTGGTAAAGACTTGTAGATGACCTGGAGCCAGTGGGTTTGGCGACGAATATGTATCAATGGCGGTTATGATATCGTTTAGGACCTTCAGCGTGGCTGAGGTGCACCCATGATCAGCTCTGAAACCAGATTGCATAGTGGAGAAGGTACGGTGGGATTCGAAATGGTCGGTAATCTGTTTGTTAACTTGGCTTTCGAAGACCTTAGAAAGGCAGGGTAGGATAGATATAGGTCTGTAGAAGTTTGGGTCTAGAGTGTCTCCCCCTTTTTGAAGAGGGGGATGACCGCATCAGCTTTCCAATCTTTGGGAATCTCAGACGATACGAGACGTTGAACAGGCTAGTAATAGGGGTTGCAACAATTTCGGCAGATAACTTTAGAAAGAGAGGGTCCAGATTGTCTAGCCCGGCTGATTTGTAGGGGTCCAGATTTTGCAGCTCGTTTAGAACATCAGCTATCTGGATTTGGGTGAAGGAGAAATGGGGGAGGCTTGGGCGAGTTGCTGTGGGGGGTGCCGGGCTGTTGACCGGGGTAGGGGTAGCCAGGTGGAAAGCATGGCAGCCGAAGAAAAATGCTTATTGAAATTCTCAATTATCGTGGTTTTATCGGTGGTGACAGTGTTTCCAAGTCTCAGTGCAGTGGGCAGCTGGGAGGAGGTGCTCTTATTCTCCATGGACTTTATTGTCCCAGAACTTTTTTTGAGTTTGTGCTACAGGATGCAAATTTGTGTTTTGAAAAAGCTAGCCTTAGCTTTTCCTGCCTGTGTATATTGGTTCCTGTATAGGTGATGTATGCGTGTGTGGTAGTCACTGGACGAGGGTCCTGGTTCGGCCCTGAAATTCTAGCTCCGATAGACCAGTTGGGAACACCTGTGTTTATAAAAAAAATGTATTTGCAGCACTTTTCCCAGGGCTTCCTTGTGGAAAGTCTAGGTCCTTCCTTGTCAAAATAAAAGAAAGCTCCTTCTGTAATGGTTCCACAAAAATGGTTACGTATTGTGTAGAAAGCCATGGGAGAAGCTTCTATACATGGCATTGAATTTAGTGTCAGATCTGAGGTGGCATGTTTTATGGGCATGCTCACAATTGTCGTTATCAGACATGGACAGGATATAACAATGACTTCCCGTGTGCAAGGTGAAACAAAACGCAACACTTTAATCATCAGACCCAGCCAGCTAAGCGAGAGGATCTGGATGCTAGTGTGACGAACAGGAAACCCAGAGACTGCGGTGAAGATTTCACTGTAAAGACTGAGATGGCTGTTGATGCTCCTCCCTATTCATCAGGTCAACAGGCACACGGCTACAGCAGCAGGGTGACGTAGTAACGTGGTTACAATGACATGTCACAGACGGCTAGAGCTGACGTTGTCAAACTCAAAAGGGAGTCCTACTTTCTCTCCTACTGTGCGTGTACTTTATGGACACAAACTAGAATGTAAAGCACTGGACACGACAGCCACAGCTCCCCGTATCTCTGGAGCATGTTCATAGTGGTCCGTGTTTTACTATATGCACATTCGTCTTGATGTTTGTCTGTGGATCTTCTGCTCGCGTGTTTGAATTCATTCACAGCTATTTTGGTGGCTGTGATATGTCTCTGTCTGTGGTTTGGAGTGTCTGTAAACCTCCAGCAGTAGATGATACCACAGCACGCTGTCAAAGGAAAAACAGCCAACTATCTCCTCCCACCCCTCCAGGGCTAACGTGTGTGTGTGTGTGTGTGTGTGCAACAGATGAAAGCAGCTTGTTGTCTGTTTAGTAGGCTCATCCAGACACTGCTTTGGCAGTTAGCCTTGCTACAATAGGCAGTCATACCTTCTCTGTTCAGCGACTTCGGACTATTTTAGGTCTACTTCACCGTAGACTGTACTGTTCATCTTCCTGCCTCCCAGTCACTCACTCGGGTGAGTTGTAACTGCTACTATTCTAAAACACGAGTCTGTGTACCTTTTTTTTTGTAGTTTGAAATATTGTGAGTACTACATACACTTTACAGCTGCAGCTTGCCACCATTGTTCACCATAACGCAGTAATTCACAAGTCTGAATCCAAACAAAATGAATGGTTATTGTAAGACACGCATGTACGTCTTCAGATTTAGCTGATGTAGTGAGCGGATGTGTTTCGTCTGCTATTCTGTGTGTAATTTGAGATAAAGTCTCTATAGGTTGTTGGCTGCCTCACTCAGTTTAATTCCACAGGGATCTGTGTTTGTCTATTTTAGACGGTTGGGGGGTTCTGAGTCATTTCAATGCAATGTTTTGTGTCGGTGTATGAGTGTCTTGTCCTGTGGCTACAGTTGGACTCTTGTTAGAG
Source organism: Salmo trutta (assembly GCF_901001165.1). Lineage (NCBI taxonomy): Eukaryota > Metazoa > Chordata > Actinopteri > Salmoniformes > Salmonidae > Salmo > Salmo trutta. The sequence goes on along the minus strand of NC_042970.1, from coordinate 67,496,978 downwards.
TGACTTATTGTGTGAGGTGGAGTTGTTAACTGTGATATCCGTGTTGATACTGCTGAAGCATAGCATCCGTTATTCCTCAAACATGCCACTACTGTTGTGTAGAATCAGTTTGATAAGTTACATTTGTCCGGTGTAGTTTGAGTTCAGTACAGTTTGATAAAACCTGCTGGAATTCGGTGAACATTCGCGATATCTACTCATTGATCGGCAGCTACAGTGACGAGTGAGATGGAAAATATTTATCATAATGTTTGTCAGCATGGAACTCTCCTATATAAAATGTTCCATGCTGAACACTGATCTCTCTCTCTCTCTCTCTCTCATATCATCAGGGTCAGAGGTCAATCTGAGCCACAGCAACATGTCCGCCCCACCACATCCACAACCCCCTGCCAAGGGAGCGTCACATGGCGCTGGCGACTTCAGCTACGTGGGCATCGATGCCATCCTGGAGCAGATGAGGAGGAAGGCCATGAAACAGGGCTTTGAGCTCAACATCATGATCGTCGGTGAGTGCTATTGAACAGTGAACACACACAAGCAACAACACACACGCACACGTCCTTTGTTACATCCACCCTTCCCCAGAGAGAGCGAGACACTTTCTTTTCTATACACTGTATTTAAATGTTTTCAAAGTCACACTGTCATTTGGTAATGAGCCTGGGGTGAGTGCTTGATCTTCCAGGACTAACTAGTGTGAAACCCTATTGGGGAAACCTTACCCAGACTGCCCCTGAGATTGGTACACACTACACATAGTGGCATGCAGCCTTCAGTAGATATAAGAAAGCTGTCAGGCAGAGAGATGGCGGAGGTATGATGCCCATTAATGTTGACAAGCTCTAGCAGACTCTACCCTGCCCTCAGCTCACCACCACTCGCGAGTCACCAGATCTCAACCCAACTGAACATGTATGGGAGATCCTGGAGCAGTGCCTGAGACAGCATTTTCCACCACCATCAACAAAACACCAAATTATTGAATTTCTCGTGGGAGAAGGGTGTCGCATCCCTGCAATAGAGTTCCAGTCACTTGTAGAATCGATACCAACGCGTGTTGAAGCTGTTCTGGCGGCTCGTGGTGGAGCAACACACTATTAAGACACGTTGTTGGTGTTTCCTTTATTTTGGCAGTTACCTGTACTTTACCACAGTGAGAAGTGATTGAAGCTACAAAAAGCATGTTGAAGGACCTCGAGTCTCTCTTCCCAGCTTAGATGTCTCTTTGCATTTGTGTTTGGTGGCAGTCAGTGGGGATGGTGGTAGAGTAGAACACACACACACACACACACACACACACACACACACACACACACAGTACTCCCTGCAGGAGTGTGTTTTGTATACATACTTTGTATACATACTAGCTGTCATAGTGGTTCTGAGGAGATCCTAAACCATTGGAATGTTTTTGTTTATAATAAAGGTGGCATCTCATGGTACCAAGTCAATGAAGACGTATCTGGGCAAGGTCAAAAAGTATTCATTTCTGTCATTGCTATCATGTAGGAAGTAAAAAAAAATACGCCAGACTTTCATAATCTCTGACTAGGCTATATCTTTCTCTTGTTGGCACGCCGTCACTGATATGCATCACAATCCTCATAGGCTACATCAGAGCCGTCAGAAACATGTGCCCACTTGAAGTGGAGTCGTAACGTTGGAGAAAGGCAGACCTGTAGTGAATGATAGTTGTGTTCATGAGCCCAGGTTATGATGTGCAATTGTGCGCTTACATGTTATAGTGGCTATTGGCTGTGTGAGACATGAATCGCATGATAAATGCCAGGTTAGAATAGAGGGTAGTGTTATTGCTTGTTGACATGTCCCTATCTGTACATATAGGATCTGTCCATCAAGTCCTGATGATTAAGATAAAGAAGACATTTTATAAGGTTGTCCTTTTACAGGGATGTAGTTGATCCAATGACCTACAGTATCCAGGGTCGAACTTGATGTGAAGTCGTTTTACTACTGTACAAGTGCCTAACTCTGATTGGTTTTGAAGTGGCCGTTTTGGCTTTCCTCTATGACCGTCTTTCCCAAACTCGGCCCTGAGGCCCCCTCTGGGTTTTTGCCCTGGCACTACACAGCTGATTCAAATAACCAACTCCATCATCAAACTTTGATTATTTCAATCAGCTGTGATGTGCTAGGGCAAAAAACAAAAACGTGCACCCATGAGGAGCCCCGGGAAAGAGTTTGACACAGCAGCAGCACTCTGTCCCTCACTAAAGGCATTGTGGGACAGGTCAGTGAAGATGTAATCAGACTCCAATCTCTGAAGGCCCCTCTGAGATGTATTACCCTAATCCCAGCCCCAAAGCCCCTTAGACCGCAGCAGTGTCCCCTATGCATAAAGGCTAATTAAGCTGGCACAGCTGTGCTGCCGATGCCCACTGTCAGGCCTGCTACTAATGGATGCCTATGGGGAGGTAGAGGAATCAATCAAATGTATTTATAAAGCTCTTTTTACATCAGCAGATGTCACAAAGTGCTTATACGGAAACCCAGACTAAAACCCCAAACAGCAAGCAATGCAGATGTAGAAGTACGGTGGCTAGGAACAACTCCCTAGAAAGGCAGGAACCTAGGAAGAAACCTAGAGAGGAACCAGGCTCTGAGCGGTGGCCAGTCCTTTCCTGGGTCTTGGTGAGGAGTGTGTGTGTGTGGCTGGTCCATCTGTCCTCTGTGGCCCGACAGCAGGCTGGAATGGCCCGACAGCAGGCTGGAATGGCCCGACAGCAGGCTGGAATGGCCCGACAGCAGGCTGGAATGGCCCGACAGCAGGCTGGAATGGCCCGACAGCTGCCCTGCTGTTGTCATAGTCAGTGAGTGCATGAGGACACACTCTTTGTCTGGATCGGTCTGTCACATGACTTGTGTGTAGGGTCTCTGTTCAGAGTCATGAAAGCTATTGTACATTCACGACAGGTTAGAAGAGCCTCATGGTTGAAGATAAGCCCCTCTGTTTTTGTGTGTGTCCAGACCTATAGTTCACACCTTGTGTTGGTCTCTAACAGGTCAGAGTGGTCTGGGGAAGTCAACCCTGATGAACACCCTGTTCAAGTCTAAGGTCAGCAGGAAGTCTGTGGTGTCCACCCCCGAGGAGAGGATCCCGAAGACCATCGAGATCAAGTCCATCAGTCACGGTAACACATACATACATACATACATACATACATACATACATACATACATACATACATACATACATACATACGGATCTGTGGTATGCAGTATACATTAACAATGTAATACATGTCATGGATTTGTCCTGTGTCTCTCTGTCTAGACATCGAAGAGAAGGGCGTGAGGATGAAACTAACGGTAATCGACACTCCCGGCTTTGGGGACCACATCAACAATGAGAACTGGTGAGTTGTAGTTTATTTTTTATCCCTACCACAGAGTGAATGACTGTCGTCGCCTGTCTGTGAACTCCATTTCCCATGTGCGCCCCCCCCCCCCCAAACAGCTGGCAGCCAATCATGAAGTTCATCAACGACCAGTATGAGCAGTACCTGCAAGAGGAGATCAACATCAACAGGAAGAAGAGGATCCCAGACTCACGGGTTCACTGCTGCATGTACTTCATACCACCTACTGGACACTGGTGAGTTATGGACTCACTCACACACACACTCTGTTTGTCTGGGACTTCACCACTTCCTCTAGACTGCCCCCGTTTTCTTTCGACCAGTTATAGAAGTCATCTTGTCCACCGAGACTGAGCAGTGGGAATCAGGTTTCACAAAGACTCCTTTGACTGCAGACGCTATAGTACCCACTGTCTTGGAAAACTATAGTACCCAATCCTATAGACTGTGAAAGCAAACCATGAGTGCCAGGGAGACTAAAACCATGTATGTACGACAAAGCGTTTAGAATACGTTTGTATATTTGACCAGGAACCGCGACTTGGCAAATTAGAGAATTACTTCATATTAACTAACCGAAAGATAAACCATCAAAGTCCTAGACATTCATGCAAAGTTAAACGCATTTATTCTAATAGACAGGGAAGTGGTTAAGTGTCTTCAGTCTGTCTTAGAGCATGTAAAGACTCAGTCAAGGTCCTGCAGTCTTCTAGACGTGTATGCATTACTAACAGAATAGTTTTAAACACCCAGGGGGTGGCTATTTCTTTCATTTTTAGGGGCGGCAGGTAGCCTAGTGGTTAGTGTTGAACTAGTAACCGAAAGGTTGCAAGATCGAATCCCTGAGCTGACAAGGTAAAAATCTGTCGTTCTAGGCCGTCATTGAAAATAAGAATTTGTTCTTAACTGACTTGCCAAGTTAAATATATATAATAATAATAATAATAATAATACCAACCACATTGCTCCCTGCTGCTCTGCTAGCGATTTTAGCAAATGTTCCCTTTACTCACGTCTGCAGATTCATTTAACAGGGATTAAAGTGTCCGTATGTGCTATGGACTTACACACACACACACACACGCTGTCTGAGCACATATCAGGACTCCATCTACTGGCTCACAATTGTCTCTTCCATCCGCCCACATCATTTCCTTGACCTGTAGCGCAACAGTTGACCTCTAGTTATTCTCTGGAGTGTATTGAGTGTGTATTGAGTGTGTGTGTGGTGTGTGTGTGTATCCCACTGTTTGACACACTCCCTCACCTCCTCCTTATGACACCACAGCTGCATAGTGTGTGTGTGTGTGTGTGTCTGCCTGTGTGGCAGCTCTACAGTCAGTGCATTGTCCAGACCCTCTTTCACAAAGCACGAGCCAAAGCTTTTCCCCTCGTTCTCTCTCGTCCCAAAAGCTAAAATGCCTCTTCCCTGCCAATCCCCTCCCTCTCTCACCCGCTTGACCTCGAGTGCACCCTAACCCCCCCCCCCCCAACAGGCTCTCTTGGAAACTTCCAAGCACCTGTCCCATCTAGGGACCTCTTAATCAGGCTTGGAAACAGGGGGAGCAGGAAGTAGGATTTTCTTAACTGCCACCAGGAGACTTCAGAGCAGGAGCACAAAGAGGAAGTCCTACCCCTCCACTCACCACCACTCACTGTGGGGCTGAAGATGCAACCTGGCACTGGGCTAGACAACACAAGCAACAAGCATAGGGATGCATAAAACACCAACACGCACGCACACCCGCACACACAGTCAGCAAAAGCAGATGGGACGACAGGGGATGGGGGAGAGACACTAATAATGTGTTGAGTAGCCAATGCTCCTCTACAGGACAATCTAAGGATGAAACCCTGGACTTCTGGTGTTCATACAGCACTATAGATCTGACTGTGGGTTGAACCTGGCTCATGGTCTAGACTAAAAGGTTGTGGAACTTTTCCCAACTCCCGTTCTTCTCTCCTCTTTATTGCTCTCACAAATTACTTCTCTCTATGGTGGATGTCTGCAACAAGGGCCTGTAACCAATTACTAACACACCATGCCAAGGCCACGGCTGCGTAACAAATGACACCCTGTTACCTATTTTAGTCCACTACTGTTGACCAGGGCCCCTATGTCTCTGGTCAAATTAAGGGAACTACATAGGGAATAGGATGCCATTTGGGAATGAACCCATGTGTCTAGGACAGCTCCATTCTTCGGTGCCATTATGTCTGTAATAGACACTACGCTGAATATTCAGTAATACTGGTATCCCATATCACCAAATAATAGCAGAGACATCAAGTTTTATAGCCCAATGGTTGTGGCTCTTTTTATTGTCAAACGTCTTGACTGCAATTTGAAGGTATTAGGCCCTGGGTTAGTAGGAGTACTTTAAGTGTCAGCAATTTGCATCAAGGTTTCTTTTAGTAGCTAGACCGGTTTTCAATAGACGTAGGATACGTCCCAAATGGCACCCCATGCTCTGTGGGCTATGGCCAAAAGTAGGACACAATATAGGGAATAGGATGCAATTTATGTAGCCAATGGAAGCGGATGCAGTCTTGACTGCATAGCAGCTGGTGACTGAATGGTTGACCACACTCTTTCCCTCAAGGCTGTCCTCTTGTTACCTCATGAAGGATGCTTTCTTTGAGAACTACCAGGGTATCCCACGGTTACGCCAGGCAATGTTGCACTTGGACTCTCTTGACCGTGAGGTGGTTTTAAAGACATCCGAGAAAGAGGAGGGAAGAGAGCAGTGTACAGTGCGGTCACCCCCCTTCCTCTACATGGTTGCTTCCATTTTGACCACAGAACAGCTTTCAGAGAATTAGCACTTACCGCTCAGCCCTCCCTCTGCAGACACAGCTACCAAGTTGACTATTTCCCTTTTTGAAGTGGAGAATTTGAGCATATGGCATCTGTGTGCATAAAGATGTACAGTACATATGTTTGGGGTGTAGGAGTGCATTGTGTGTTCTGACCGATATGTGATTCACATGTGCAGTGTGTCAATTTGAACCTCGGTCTCATCTATTTGTTCAGAAGCGTGTGAACATCTTCATAGTCAAACATCTACAGTATGTATCTACTGACCTGTGTACAGTCGGCCTATATACCACTGATGCACATGAAACGCGTGTGTCTGACTTACAGTCCACAAAGCTGAGGTCACGATTCCTGAGGGGACAGGAGATCAAGTTATAGGCAGAGCCAAGGAGAGCTGCAGCAGGGGATCATTGACCTATGGGCGATCTCTCGCTCTCTCTCGCGCTCTCTCTCTCTCGCGCTCTCTCTCTCTCTCGCTCTCTCTCGCGCGCGCTCTCGCTCTCTCTCACACCATGTCACGTGGGTCTCTCTCGGACACCCTTGGCATGTAGTATGACGTGTATTGACACGCGTAGTGTTCTCTGTTCCCGTTCAGTGTTCCGTCTGCATGTCTCTCCCCTCTCCTGAGGGGGCCCCTCTATAGTCCAGCTGCTCCAGGTCTTTGAACCAGGGTGACCCATCATGGCTGTGATAATTGGAGGGGAGAGGAGACCATAAGGAGGAGCCGGAGAGGGGAACAACCAGAGGCACTACTGCCAGCCAAGCAGAGAGTGATGATGCCATAAGAGAGAGACTGAAAAGAGATTGGGGGGAAAAAGAGAGGAGGAGGAGGAGGCACTGCCAGGCCAGCTATGGTGCTGCTCATACAATTATCAGAAATTCAGAATGAGCAGAGAGCCCACTCTATAAATGTGATGTACTTGTGGAGAGTATTGTTCCAAACGATATGTCTTAAAATGAACAACATCAAAAAGGGTGGTTTTTAGATATTCATATTTTCAATGCTGAATAAATGAATGTGAAAATGTGTATTTCAGAATCTAGACGTACGGAACAACCAGAGGCCAGGCTAACTATAGCCTGAACATTCTCATTCATTCTCCTCTGATAGGAGAGCATATACAGGATACAAAGAGATGAGATGGGGAAGAGAAGGTTTATAGGGAAGAGTAGAGAAGCTCTAAGACTTGACAACTTGGGAGTAGGATGTACAAGCTTTGTGTGAGTGGTCAGCTGAGGACAATATCTCTCATCACATGATGTTCAATATAGATATGTATTCAATTGCATTATCCCCACATTTTACCTCCTAAAACTGCCATCCATAACACAAATCTTGAAGACCATTATCTGTTTCCAGGCTTATATCAGTTTCAGTTCTTAACCATTTTGTGTTTAACCTTGGAAAGATTTGTCTTTTAAATTTGAGAATTAGGATTATACTGGAACACTGCTGCACAATCACACTGTCATTTATCAGAAAATAATAGACAATGGACCATCATTGCCCCCTAGTGGTATATCTGTCTCATATCATCCATGACTGAAAAGATGTTGAATAAATGTTTTGGACATGCTTTCAATTATACCACAGTGCTGTATTACAATATAACCTACCAAGTTAAGCTACAGGACTGTTTTACTAACAGACTGGAATATGTTCCAGGATTCTTCTGAGGGCATCACATCAGTCACTGGCTTCATCAATAAGTGCATTGATGACTTTGTTCCCACAGTGGCTACGTACATACCCCAACCAGAAGCCATGGATTACAGGCAACATCCACACTGAGCTAAAGGGTAGAGCTGCCGCTTTCAAGGAGTGGGACTCTAACCCGGAAGCTTATAAGAAATCCCGTTACGCCCTCCAAAGAACCATCATGTGGCAGGGCTTGTGGCAGGGCTTGCAAACTATTACAGACTACAAAGGCAAGCACAGCCGCGAGCTGCCCAGTGACACGAGCCTACCAAACGAGCTAAATTACTTCTATGCTCGCTTTGAGGCAAGTAACACTGAAGCATGCATGAGAGCATCAGTGTTCCAGACGACTGTGTGATCACGCTCTCCGAAGCCGATGTAAGACCTTTAAACGGGTGAAAATTCACAAGGCCGCAGGGCCAGATGGATTACAAGGACGTGTACTCCGAGCATGCGATGACCAACTTGCAGGTGTCTTAACTGACATTTTCAACTTGTCCCTGACTGAGTCTGTAATACCAACATGTTTCAAGCAGACCACCATAGTCCCCGTGCCCAACACTAAGGTAACCTGCCTATATTACTACCGACCCGTAGCACTCACGTCTGTAGCCATGAGGTGCTTTGAAAGGCTGGTCATGGCTCACATCAACACCATCATCCCAGAAACTCTAGACCCACCCCAATTTCGATACCGCCCCAACAGATCCACAGATTACGCAATCTCTATTGCACTCCACACTGCTCTTTCTCACTTGGACAAAAGGAACACCTATGTGAGAATGCTATTCATTGACTACAGCTCAGCGTTCAACACCATAGTGCCCTCAAAGCTCATCAATAAGCTAAGGACCCTGGGACTAAACACCTCCATCTGCAACTGGATCCTGGACTTCCTGACAGGCCGCCCCCAGGTGGTAAGAGTAGGTAACAACACATACGCCATGCTGATCCTCAACATGGGTGCCCCTCATGGGTGCTCAATCCCCTCCTGTACTCCTGTTCACTTTTGACTGCATGGCCAGTCACGACTCCAACACCATCAAGTTTGCCGATGACACAACAGGGGTAGGCCTGATCACCAACAACGATGAGACCGCCTATAGGGAGGAGGTCAGAGACCTGGCCGTGTGGTGCCAGGACAACAACTTCTCCCTCAACGTGATCAAGACAAAGGAGATGATTGTGGACTACAGGAAAAGGAGGACCGAGTACACCCCCATTCTCATCGACGGGGCTGCAGTGGAGCAGGTTGAGAGCTTCAAATTCCTTGGTGTCCACATCACCAACAAATTATCATGGTCCAAACACACCAAGACAGTCGTGAAGAGGGCACGACAAAGCCTAGTCCCCGTCAGGAGACTGAAAAGATTTGGCATGGGTCCTCAGATCCTCAAAAGGTTCTACAGCTGCACCATCGAGAGCATCCTGACTGATTGCATCGCTGCCTGGTATGGCAACCGCTCGGCCTCACACCGCAAGGCACTACAGAGGGTAGTGCGTGGGGCCAAGCTTCCCGCCATCCTGGACCTCTATACAAGGCTGTGTCAGAGGAAGCCCCTAAAAATTGTCAAAGACGCTAGCCACCCTAGTCATAGACTGTTCTCTCTGCTACCGCAGGGCAAGCGGTACCGGAGTGCCAAGTCTAGGTCCAAAAGGTTTCTTAACAGCTTCTACCCCCAAGCCATAAGACTCATGAAGAGCTAATCAAAGGGCTACCCAGACCCCTCTTTTACGCTGCTGCTACTCTGTATTTATTATCTATGCATCGTCACTTTAACTCTACCTACATGTACATATTACCTCGACTAACCAGTGCCCCCGCACATTGACTCTGTTCTGGTACAATTGAAGTCGGGAGTTTACGTACACCTTAGTCAACTTTTAAACTCAGTTTTTCCTAGTAAAGATTCCCTGTCTTAGGTCAGTTAGGATCACCACTTTATTTTAAGAATGTGAATGTTAGAATAATGGTAGAAATAATTATTTATTTCAGCTTGTATTTCTTTCATCACATTCCCAGTGGGTCAGAAGTTTACATACACTCAATTAGTATTTGGTAGCATTGCCTTTAAATTGTTGGGTCAAACGTTTCAGGTAGCCTTCCACAAGCTTCCCACAATAAGAATTTTGGCCCATTCCTCCTAACAGAGCTGGTGTAACTGAGTCAGGTTTATAGGCCTCCTTGCTTGCACACACTTTTTCAGTACTGCCCACAAATTTTCTTTAGGATTGAGGTCAGGGCTTTGTGATGGCCACTCCAATACCTTGACTTTGTTGTCCTTAAGCCATTTTGCCACAACTTTGGAAGTATGCTTGGTGTCATTGTCCATTTGGAAGACTCATTTGCGACCAAGCTTTAACTTCCTGACTGATATCTTGAGATGTTGCTTCAATATATCCACATAATTTTCCTCCCTCATGATGCCACCTATTTTGTGAAGTGCATCAGTCCTTCCTGCAGCAAAGCACCCCCACAACATGATGCTGCCACCCCCGTGCTTCACGGTTGGGATGGTGTTCTTCAGCTTTGAAGCCTCGCCCTTTTTCCTCCAAATATAACAATGGTCATTATGGCCGAACAGTTCTATTTTTGTTTCATCAGACCAGAGGACATTTCTCCAAATAGTACAATCTTTGTCCCCATGTGCAGTTGCAAACCTTAGTCTGGCTTTTTTTATGGAGGTTTTTGAGCAGTGGCTTCTTCCTTGCTGAGCGGCCTTTCAGGTTATGTCGATATAGGACTAATTTTACTGTGGATGTAGATATTGTTGTTCCTGTTTCCTCCAGCATCTTCACAAGGTCCTTTGGTGCTGTTCTGGGATTGATTTGCACTTTTCCCACCAAAGTACGTTCATCTCTAGGAGACAGAATGCGTCTCCATCCTGAGCGGTATGACGGCTGCGTGTGTTTATACTTGCGTACTATTGTTTGTACAGATGAACGTGGTACCTTCAGGCGTTTGGAAATTGCTCCCAAGGATGAACCAGACTTGTGGAGGTCTACAATTTTCTTTCTGAGGTCTTGGCTGATTTGTCATGATGTCAAACAGAGGCACTGTGTTTGAAGGAAGGCCTTGATACACATCCACAGGTACACCTCCAATTGACTCAAATGACGTCAATTAGCCTATCAGAAGCTTCTAAAGCCATGACATCATTTTCTGGAATTTTCCAAGCTATTTAAAGGCACAGTCAACTTAGTGTATGTAAACTTCTGACCCACTGGAATTGTGATACAGTCCATTATAAGTGAAATAATCTGCGTGTAAACAATTGTTGGAAGAATTACTTGTCATGCACAAAGTAGATGTCCTAACCGACTTAAAGAAAATATAGTTTGTTAACAAGAAATTTGTGGAGTGGTTGACAAACACTTAGGTTGGCATCATTAAAACTCGTATGTAAACTTCCGACTTCAACTGTATATAGCCTCGCTATTGTTATTTTACTGCTGATGTATGTTCGTTACTTTTATTTTCTATTTAAGTAACAAAAAAATCTACTTAAAACATTGTTGGTTAAGGGCTTGTAAGTAAGCATTTCACTGTAAGGTCTACACTTGTATTCGGCGCATGTGACCAATAAAATTTGATTTGATCAGAAAATATCTCCTTAACTTTAAGAGTAATCTTATTAACATCTTTCTCTCTCCTCCTCCCCCCTCTCTCTCTCCCTCCATGTTGTCTCTCTCCAGTCTGAGGCCCCTGGATGTGGAGTTTATGAGTCGTCTGAGTAAAGTGGTCAACATAGTCCCTGTCATCGCCAAGGCAGACACACTCACCCTGGAGGAGAGGGACTTCTTCAAACAGACGGTAAGGTGTGTGTGTGTGCGTAATGTGTATACATGCACGTGTGTGTACACAAAAAGCCTATGACATTGATCTGTAGATTTGCTTTTAACCTAGTCCCTTTTGCATTACAACAATCTGACATGGCTGACATTAGGCCTTTACAGCAGGGTAATGAGAGGGTAAGATCACACATACGCCACCCGCGTGCACACACACAGGGTAACGAGAGGGTAAGATCACACACAGGCCGGTATGAAGCGATGCCAGGCATTACAAACAGCAGCCATCTGGATAAACTACGGTACTCTGCCCAGTCTGAGGAGTAGCGGTATGAAACCTTGGAACACTTGAAGGATGTTTTTAGCCAGAAAGGAGCATTTTAAGAAGTGATTTATTTACAGTATTCCAGCTTTCTGTAAACCTTTGAGGCAGCTGACGTCTGCACAGATGCCAGTGTACTGTAGCAGGCTAGTCTCTTATTAGCAATAAGCTACTGGGTACAGGAGATGGAGAAACGGACCTCAGATGAAGAGTTCCCCCCCCAGAGTTTAGGAAGGTTTATGCAACACTCAGTAGAAGCTGTCTGGTAGCTGCTCGGCAGAGGCTGGCTGTCTGGTAGCTGCTCGGCAGAGGCTGGTTGTCTGGCAGCTGCTCGGCAGAGGCTGGTTGTCTGGCAGCTGCTCGGCAGAGGCTGGTTGTCTGGCAGCTGCTCGGCAGAGGCTACTCCTCCATGAAAGAAAGCACAGCCCTTTCTGTTGCTGACTCATGTCTATGGTATAGAGGCCATCTCTACTGATTTTAGAATCCGTTGCTGCTTTCTCTTCCTGCGGTCTCTTGAAAGTTGCACCATACCAGGATACACAGGCCTATACAACCTGCTTGGCTTAGTTTAAAAAGGCCTCTGCACCCCCCTCTGTTCCAGTGTGTGTTTGTTGGCCAGTGATCAGCCTGGGAGAAGAAAAGAACATGCCTGCGCACGCGCGCACACACACTCGAGGGACGCTAGTCTCCCCCTCTCTGGCGTCCTGCGACAGATCTTTATTAATTCTGGAAGAGGAAACACGCTGCGCAACTTGGCTACCGTTTTCCCCGACAACGGCCAATGAGAACAAGGGCGGGCGAGATGGAAGCTCTGGGGCTTGTAACCAACTTGTTTTGGTTGGCTGCATGGACTGGGCAATGTACGACCCTGGGATCGTGATCTTAACAGGTTTTTTACGTTTCTTTCTTGTTCTCTGTTCCCTGCAGCAGTTGACATGCATGCAAAGGGAACGAGAGCTTTTTTATGGTTTTACCCTCTGTGTCCACAGTTCGTTGCGGGCGTTTGTGTGTGTGCTCTGGTCACGTTCCCTCGACTGTTGTAGGCTTATAATATAGGCCTAAGGCTGAGAATGTTACAAGTTTAAACTTTCCAGGAAGTATAAACCGAGAAATGTAGAAAACCTGTTCGTCATCGACCAAGTGGAAACTGTCAAAGTAGTAATTGTGAGCGGAACGGTCATTCATTTAAAGGCCATCACTGCTGGCAGAAGAAGCCTGTCATTCTCACTCTGTCTCTTGTCTGTATTACAGTCATTATAAACACATAGAAGAAAGACGGCCATTTTGTAAACCTGAGTGTCTGGCTGTATATTTGTGTAATAGTGGTTTACCTCCACATTAACTCTCAATGTCAGGGAACATCAAATTATCATTTAACGTCAACACCAGCCGTAGCAGTGTTTACGGTGGACTCAGAGTGAGCTACACCAGAATTGTAGTCAGTCATTTCCTATTCTGTTATATTTTCAGTCAGTGACCTCATACTGGTCTAACAATCTGGCTGAATCTGGCTCAATCATACTGGTCTAACAATCTGCATGAATCATTTCTGTTTTTTTGTTGGCAGTTGTTGCCAGTGAAAGTTAAGTTGGAAGAATGAGTAGGCTTGCTTTCTTTTGATGGATTCTGATCTGATAGAAGTCTCAGCCTCCCTCCACCGTTCTTTCCCCTGGTGGTGAGTGAAAGGCTTTGGTGTGTGATGTTGTTGTACTGGGCAGGACACACACTCCTCCACCTCCAGGACTAGATGACTTGATAGATGACATGAGGTGGAAACGGCCATTGTTTTGCCCTGACTGCTGTTCTACAGTACATTGGTGTGACACTGCAACCTGGTGTCAGATTGTGACGTGTTTTATGTTTGTGCAGATCAGGGAAGGACTGCGAGCCAACGGGATCGACGTCTACCCTCAGAAAGAGTTTGACGAGGATGCTGATGACAGGATGATCAATGATAAGATCAGGGTGGGTTTACAGTGTTGTAAACACATGCAGAATCACACACACACACACACACACACACACCCCACTGACGCATGGATTCATTACAAAGCATTGTTGGTCTTAAACTGTGTGTGTGTGTGTGTCTCATCAGGAGATGATCCCATTTGCTGTGGTGGGGAGCGACCAGGAGTACCAGGTCAATGGAAAGAGGCTTCTGGGCAGAAAAACAAAGTGGGGAACCATAGAAGGTAATTCAGCACACACAACCATTACTATCCCTGTCAAACTAGTAATGTAAAATGGGTTGAAGCAGATTCTGGAGAAACCATGCATGTTACTGCTGCCAGTACATGTTTAAATCCCAGCCAACTGATTGAGTCTTTTGTGACTATGAGCGAGGGTTTCTCATATCCACAGTTCTCTGGTCTGTGACTAAAGACATTTCTAAGTCACAGTCCCAAGGAGGATTTACTGAGCCGTCTGCATCCATAACACAGTGGGGGGAAAAGGTGATGAGGTGGAGGACAGACAGAAGGAGGAGGTCTAGAGAGAAAGAGAGAGGGGGGGGGGGGGGGAAATGTCCCAGCTCCTTTTCACTGGAGGGCCGACTGTCTTCTTCCCAGATTGCACCTGGCCCCTCTTGGCTCTTGGTGAATGCTCCTCTCATCACTCCACACTTGTATACAGACGGCTGTAGAACAGATATATTAATCTGGACCTCTTGCTGTTAGGTCTGTTCAAAGGACCAACCAGCCAGAGCTTAGCATACATAGCTTTCTAGAGTTCTAGTGCTTGGGTCCTGTTCTGGAACTGTCAAGGTGTTCGTAAAACACCCATGGACTGTAATTGAACTCTAAGACAAAGGTGTGTTTGTAGGAGCACGGATGTGGTAAGAGTGAGAAATGTGGTTGTCCCCTGGCTGAGGGACACAATGACTCTAGCCAGCCAGGCAGTCGGGGTGCTGGGAGGGAGGGAGGGCTGCTGGACCTGTCTGCACTGCTATCATAGCCAGGACCTCTTTCTCCTCATTCTTCCTCTCTTTCTTTCTGTCGTCTCTTACGTTCTCTTTTTCCTCTACCGCTGCCCCAATGTCATTCTCTTTCTCATTATCAGCCGTTCTTCCTCCTCATTCCATATGTCATACTTATCTAGAGGGCTGGTACCTATACAGCTACATATACAACATGTCTGTCTCTGTGTGTTCTTGTGTTAATCCCCTGTTTGCAATGGGTGGAGGAAAGTGTTACCCAGAGAAACATTTAAAACCAACCTGGTTTTAAATGAAGGGAGACCCACCACCACGTTAATCAGTACACCCACCCACAGACTATGGTGGTCACACAGCAGCACCCTCTTCTCCCCCCTCCTCTCCCCGCCCCTCCCTAAGAGGGATGAAATAGAATTGAATTTCCTGTGCTGCGATTTCACATCAATAGTGCTCTTTTTTCATTTTGAGGACTTGACAAAATCGATCATTCAAACATGTGTTGGACCCTTTCTAGACTCCAGCAAATTGTCATGGAGAGTTTGTTAAACTGTCTGACTTGCTAAGGGAGCCTAGATGGATTAAATTACTTGTAGTGGAAGGTGTAATCTTTATTTAAGATAATTGCTGCAGATGTCAAGATAAATGAGTGTCCTTGATCTGTCTTTGGCGCAACACTCCCATCTTGTGGCAGAGTGTAGAATAGCACATGGCATTTAACTTGATATGCACTCCCTGATACACAAAATATATGCTAATTGGCTATTGTACTGAATATTATTTGAGTAACTGTAAGCAGAAAACACTTGCTGTTTATCCCATAGAATGTAATTTCATTTTCTTTATTCTCTTTTTGCAGTTGAGAACATTGCGCACTGTGAGTTTGCCTACCTGCGAGACCTTCTCATCAGGTGAATATTAACTGTGTTTTAAGTGATGGTGATACTGTGTTTTGACCAGTGTTTTTGATGACGCTTGATGTTTCTCTGGGTAATGTTGATGTTTCTCTCACTAAATCTTCATCTGTTTCCTCTCTGTAAGGACCCACATGCAGAACATCAAGGACATCACCAGTAGCATCCACTACGAGGTGTACCGCGTCCGCAGGCTAAACGAGACCAACGCCCAGCCCAGTGGCCAGCCACCCAACACACTGGTCAACCCGCAGCAGGCCAACGGGGTGGCAGCACAGCACCAAGTCCTGACCCATGAGATGTAGATGTCTGACCATCTGCAGACAAACACACACACACACACACACACACACGTATATCTTTAATGGCTGGCAACTGTGACACACCACATGCAAACACACCACGTGACACACACACACCCATCCTAACTGGCTGACATGGACTGTACACACTCCAAAGAGGATTCCAATATCAAGTATATAATGACTCATACATGATCAACTGCCAAATCAGAGTTTCTGTTAGCTGGAAGTTCTAGTGTAGGTCAGAGCTGTTGGGTAAACAGTACAAGCTGTCCCCTAGGGAGATGGGATGCCACAGTATTATAGCATACAGATGTGTACAGACCAGCTATCGAAGTATAGCACATCAATTAGCTAAACTAGAAATAACTGGTCGAAATGACCTGTTCTACATTTGGGTTGTGCTGTATAGTGTTGTCTAGATATTGGAGAGATTAGGAGGTAGGGTTTAGGTTATTTGTATATTTTTGGACACATCTGCACTGCCCCGAAAAGCAGCAATGCAGTGTGGAGCAGCTTTGAATTCCCTTTGTCTTTTTCCGTTGCGTTTTCATATGTTTAAGACCTCTTGCCAAACCATCCTGTCTGTACCAATATGCCGATGTCATATCTTGTTAGACGTATCATGTTCATTCATACAGTGCATTTTACATTTACTGTTGTTATGTTGTATTGTTTGTCTGGATGGTGGGGATGCAGGGAACAGACATCCCTATGCTCTCCGACCTTTCATCTAAACCAAATAAATGTCCTTTCTGTTTTAAAGAGAAGCGAAATATATAGAATTGATTTATAAATAGATATTTATGCTTGTTATGTATTCACTTTTTAATTGAGTTTGATATTCATATAGCCTACCAGTCGAACTACACACTCCCGTTGTTCTCAGAGAGGATGGAAAATCTACAGAGATCCTCTTTGGTTGTATTTGCTTGCCATCATGCATTGTCTCCTGTGTATTTATAGAGAATTCTATGAATCTAGATTTACATTGTCTTTTTGGACATGATACAGGTAGGTTGAATATGTAGCTTGAAATAATATTTAGTTCCCTGACAGTTTTGCATTCCCGGTGTAGTCAATGTATAACTCCCTTATCTTCCCTACTAAACATTTATTCCAAAAAGTCATAAATGTGCCATTCAGCCAAACACAATTCTTCACTCCGCCAAAAAACGCATGGACAGAGGTCAAAACCAAGAGTACTATTCATTCAGCAATGTAGCTTAAGTAACAGAAAGAATTACAAAAGGTAATACCAAGTTTACTGTTGTATAGTTATTGTGTAATTTGTTATAGTATGAGAGTATGGTTTATCTTTGATATGCTATGTCAAATAAATAAAGATTCATATTTTTATTGTTTACGATTGTCTTGATTGCCAATCAATTTCACCTGTGTAAGTGACCAATCACAAAAGCACCTTTGGGCACGTGCAATTGGGCATGTCTGAAACTGTGAAAAAGGATACCCTTTATGTAGTGTTTGCCATCAAAGTTTGGGTTTTAGTGTCAAAGTGTCTTTGCAAAGTCATAATGGTGAAGACCAAGCTACAAGTTGTTTTAAACAATCTGTTGGTGAATTGAGGTAAATACAGTGTGTATTGGAGGGGGTTTTACATCAAATTAGGGTCATCAGCGTGAGCTAAACTTAGAATGTGTAGACATATTTTCACTGGTCCGTTTTAGTCAGGTGATTGGCATCTGAAGATCCAATGTTTTTACATGTCTACAAGCTCATGGCCAAGGGCCCATAGACCAGCGTTTCCCAAACTCGGTCCTTGGGACTCTAAGGGGTACACGTTTTGGTTTTTGCCCTAGCACTACACAGCTGATTCAAATAATGAACTCCTCATCAAGCTTTGATTATTTAAATCAGCTGTGTGGTGCTAGGGCATAAACCAAAACGTGTACCCCTTAGAGTCCCCAGGACCGAGTTTGGGAAACGTTGCCATAGACAGTTGAACGTTCAGGGCTGGGAATACAGTATTGTGTGTGTGAAGTGTGTTCTTGGAGAACACAGACGTCACATAACCCAGCAGATGGCACAAGGGAAGCTGACTGGCACTGTTGTGGTATCCAGGGGTGGGATGGCTATAGATTGAACTTTAATATCATCATTAGTGCCTATTTGTATCCTGTCTTTTTCTCCGTTTTCAGCGAGGCTGCCTGAAGGGGTTCTCAAACCTCTCCTCGGGGACTCCCAGACGTTCCATGTATTTGAACTGTTCCACAGCTGGAACACCTGATTCAACTTGTTGACTATTCATCAAGCCCTTCACTGGGTAAATCGGGTGAGTTTGTTCAGGGCTACAAGAAAATGGTCAAATGTCTTGGGGTTCCCGAGGAGAGGTTTGAGAACCTTACTCCACCTCCTAGTGACACACACAGTCACACGTGTGTACACACACACACACACCCACAACACACATTGCAGCCAGCTACACATACACACACTCCAATTTACAGCTTCCCATCATTGTTCACCAAATGTTCTTCTGGGAAATGCAACAGTCTGAATCCTAACAAAATGAATGGCTATTGTAAGGCATGACGGGTTGAATATATATCTTCAGATTTATGTTACGCTAGAGAGCGGATGTGTTTTGTAAGCTGCTCTGTGTGATTTACTGTTCTCTGCAGGTTGTTGGCTTTGTTTGATCCCTCTGGGATCTGGAATCTTCCATTTTAGCAGGTTGTTGGCTCGGTTTGATCCCTCGGGGATCTGGAATCATCCATTTTAGTAGGTGAAAGGGGGTGTCAGTCATTTCATGCAATGTTTTGTGTTGGAGTGTGAGTGTTTAGTCCTGTGGCTACAGTTGGACTCCTGTTAGACATGGTTGTGGGTGAGTTTAATATGCACGTTGACACACACGCATACACACTCCAGTTTATTCTTCGAGTACTAGCATGGAACCCTTACCCAGACTACCCCTGAGATTGGTACACACTACACATAGTGGCATGCATCCTTCAGTAGATGTAAGAAAGCTGTCAGGCAGAGAGATGGTGAGGTAATGATGCCCATTAATGTTGACAAGCTCAAGCAGACTCTCGTTAAGAGAACATCAACAGCTCAAAAGGGCCAATTAAAAGCCACCACCAAATCTGTGCCCTTCACTCACACACACACACACACACACAGAATAGAGGCTTATAAACCCAGTGTCTTACAACATTGCCTTTTTTAAATTTTGCATGCGCTTCTTGTGTGGGCGTATGTGTTTGACCGGGATCATCAACTAGATTCAGCCTCGGGCCAATTATACTTTTTTTGAGTGGATGGTCAGGGGGGTGGAACATCATTACAAATAATTTGTAGACTGCAAACTGACCGCAAGAAGCCCAAACGGATATAATATTTGACTAAAACATCATTTCAAACCTTGCTTACGTTTGTATACGATTGAATATATCTATTCTACAGTATTATGTGTGGGACTACTTCATAACACATTTCCTGAATTAAAATCACTAGGAGCTGATTTCCTGGTGTTTTTAGTCTTATGTCCAACGACAAACTTGGGAGGCCAAATAAAATCCCCATTTGGGGCACCCTGGGTGGTGTATACCCTGGGTGGTGTATGAGTTAAGTGTGTCCCAGTGGAGAGCCCTAGGCTAGGGAACGGCTGTACGTCTGAGTAGGTACTCGTTATTGTTATTTTGTTGTTACTATTTCCTTTTTTATTTAGCACATTTTTCTTTTTAACTCTGCGTTGTTGAGAAAGGGGTCATAAGTAAGCATTTCACAGTGAAGTCTACACTTTTGAATTCGGCGCAAGTAATAAATACCATTTGAAGAAGTAGGGTTTCAGATGTTTTCGGAAGATGGGCAGGCACTCTGCTTTCCTGACGTTAGGTGGAAGCTCGTTCCACCATTGGGGTGCCAGGACAGAAAAGAGCGGGGAATGACAGATTGTTGTCCATGGTCACGCCAAGGTTCTTTGAACTCTGGGAGGGGGACCCCATGGCGTCAACCGTGATGGAGAGCTCTTGGAGCGGGCAGGCCTTCCCCGCCGGAGGAAGAGCAGCTCCTTCTTATTGAGCTTGAGGTGGTGGGCCAACTTCCAAGCTGAGATGTCTTCCAGGCACTCAGAGATGCATGTCGCCACCTGTCAGAAGGGGTGGGAAGGAGAAAAGTAGTTGATAGGTGCAACTGGGAGGATATGATGGAGCTGAGTGATTTGGTGTTTAGAGGAGAGGGCCTAGAACTGAGCCCTGGGGCACACCGGTAGTGAGCGCAGGTGGTGCAGACATGTGGTGCAGACACAGATCCTCTCCACGTCACCTAGGAGCGACCTGCCAGGTAGGATGCAATCCAAGAGTGTGCAGAGCAGAGCCTGAGCCAGCAGATGGATCTAGGAGAATGAGAACACACTGAGAAGTGATTGACGCTACAAAGAGCATGCTGAAAAACCTTGAGTCTTCCTTCCCAGCTTAGATATCACTCAGTGTTTTAAGTTTCAAGTTTTAATGTCAGGTGTGGAGTCGGTATAAATGTGTGTGATGGAGTGTGAGTGTGTAGAGTCAGTGAAAAAATAAAAATTAAATAGAAGGGTCAATTCATTCTGTTGATTAAGGCTTGGGGATAGAAGCTGTTTAGGAGCCTGTTTGTGTCAGACTTGATGCACCGGTACTGCTAGCCATGTATTTATGTTTGTGTGGTGATGCTGGTAGAGAAGAGAGAATGCCCACACATGCACGTACACACACATATAGTGTGTTTGTATAGGAGCCCTGCGGGAGTGTGTTTTGTATATATACTAGATGTCATAGTGGTTCTGAGGAGATCCTAAACCATTACAAACAGTGACTGGGGAATGTGGTTTAAAATAAGGGTGGCATCTCATGACACCAAGTCAATGAAGACCTATCTGGGCATGGTCAAAAAGTATTCATTTTCTCTCACTGCTATCATGTAGGAAGATTGTGTGTATGTGCGTGTCTGTCCGTCCAGAGCTATAGCTAACTAACCCCTGGTTGCAAGATCAAATCCCCGAGCTGACAAGGTACAAATCTGTCGTTCTGCCCCTGAACAAGTCAGTTAGCCTAGGAACAGTGGGTTGTCATTGAAAATAAGAATTTGCTCTTAACTGACTTGCCTAGTAAAATAAAGGTAAAATCAAAAATATATCCTTCGTCTGCACTTATGGACTGCCCTCTTTATTCAAACCACAGGATTTCAAAAGGTTTCAAGTCCAGAGACTGTGATGGCCATTTCAAAATGTTGATTTGTGGCCAATTTAACAATTTCTTTGTGGATTTTGATGTGTGCTTGGGGTTATTATCATGCAGGATGAGACCGTTTTGGCCAAGTTTCAGCCTCCTGGCAGAGGCAAGCAGCTTTTTGGCTAAAATGTCCTGGTACTGGGTAAGGTTCACTATGCTGTTGACCTTAACAAGGGCCCCAGGACCAGTGGAAGCATAATGGCCCAAACATGTAGGTTGATGCATTGCTATGTTTTCATTTATAAAGCCTTTTACAAAAAGCCCCACTGTACCTAACATCATTACTAAACTTTTGACATACGAGTTACAACACCCAGTCTCAGGAATGGTTAACTCTGGAAAATCCTTTGCTCTCTACTGAGTTAGGTAAATCAGCTTTCATTTTTCTTACACCTTATTTCTGGAACAATCTTCAAAATGTTCTTAAATTTGATGTTTTGGTGCCTCTAGAGCAAGAAGGAAAGCTGATTGAGGACATTTTTACCGATGAATGTGTTTATTTTTTATGACCTGGTTTCCTTCTTGCATTTTGTATTCATATTGATGTTTATTTTCTGTAATTTATGTAATTCAGGGCTCATCTGTAAAAGAAGCCTTGCTCTCAGTATGACTCTCTGATAAAATAAAGGTTCAATACATTTCACCACTATATTTTGAAGTAGGCATGGGATTAATTTCTGCTCATGCATTCTCATTTCGATGCCAAACCCACAACTGGTGTGCGTGGCCAAAGAGCTCTATTTTCATGTCATCTGACCATAGCACCGGTTCTACTCAATGCCAATGTTGCTTTGAAAATTCTACTTTAACTCCATGCAAACTCTGTTTACATGTATTGGATGAGAGGAAAATATACTGTAGCTCTTTGGTCTATGAACAACAATGGTGAGGGAGTTCTATTCTTATCCTCTTCTACATGATAAATGTGACTTAAATGTCAAAGACGCACACTGGTTCTCTTTCAATTATTTGTTTCGACATAAGTAGCCTGAAGGACTAATCAGACCGGTCAAGTGGCGAATGAGGGAGCCCTTCCCCCACATACCAAAGAGCCACTCACCTTCCCTCTTCTCATTCTCATCTCTCTTCCTCACAGAAGAGTTCGACTTGGCTCTCCTCAGCACGACTTGATACTTTTCATGTTTAACTGTTCATGTGCCGTTAACCCTGCACTTGGTGGCGTAACCTTATTAGCTCATGTCTTTTGTGTTGGGTGACATTTTCGAGTAAGAATTTGCTTCAAAGCCTTTCTTCCTTTGAACCCATGGGGGGTGGCATCAGAGAGGGACTGGTATGACAGGAGTAAACTTCCCTCTAGCACCGTCCCAGGAAAACAACTCCTCTCAGCGTGCATGGCTGAAGCCAAATGCAATTTTGAAAACCTTTGACTAGCAATGTCCAAACCAGACTTTTTGCCAAATGAATGTCAAGGACAATCCACTGGTGGTTGAGCGGTCACTGGCCAACCACTTCAACCCCAGTACCTTGTCAAAGATGGACACTTCTCTCCCTGTTAAAACGAACCGCTTCTCCGCCTCTATCTACTAAAATGTGTAAGTGTCTGCTGCACATTCTTCCCGGGCGTTGAACGTTACGTCCCTACTACTGGCTTACCAGGCCAATTTGATGCTGGAGATGCATAATCTCCTATCGATTGGCAAGCCTAACCCAAACCTTTGGGAAGAGATCTGTGTTTTCATAGATGACACCTCTGAGCCTCCAGGGGTGCCATTCAAGCCTGTGGTTGTGCCATGAGCCTTGCAGTGGTAGGGGAGAGAGCCCTGTGGCTAACGGACAGGGAGAAAGTACATTTCCTTAACGTTCCTGTTGAGCTGAAAGGACTGTTTGGGACCACCTGTCGCCATCATTCGGCAGAAGTGCGAACACTGTAGATCTGGGAATCGTGGTTACCTGGCCAACCCCTCCAGAAGCCTAGGCTTCGTGCCAGAGAAAGGGAAACTTTCTGCGAGAAGCCCCTAGTGACACAGCAGTCTTCGACCCCACAATTCGGATCCCCTAATGGGCTGACAGTGGGGAAAACGTTCCTTCCCTGCAGCCACGTTGATGTCCCGCTCATTTGATTCCCCTGCAGGGAATGGGCGCCCAACGGCAGAGAGGTACACGGCAGAGAGGGGCAACCAACAGTTCACCCCACTATGAGGGAGGGGCACATCTGTGCTCCTAAAACCCTTCCCTTTGTGCAGCGACCCATTTTTATTCATTCACTCTTTTTTTTTTCTCAATAATAAAAGCCTCTGCTGTATCCAAGCATCCACATACACAGGTTGAAAATACATTGAAAAGGAGATTCGATTCGTGCCTCGCATACTCCCTTAAATAGATAGACATTCGCTTAAAAAAAAACAGCAATATTACTGTTTGTCCCTCGCCATATAAAAGAACACGTAGTTACACTTCCTCAAAATAGTTAGAATTAATCAAAGATAAGTCAAGAAATATGTCATTAATTTTTAAGTTTTTGCAGAGGACGTTTTTTAAGATGTTTGCAAGTGACAAAATGTGCATGGCAACTAGTCGTCTGTCGTTGAATGACAAACACTTCATTGAAGAATCCCTACTGTTGACCAATCACCAACGAAGGGGCGTAGACTTCGGCTACCGAAATTCAGCTTGCCTCAAGGGAAATGGTTGTGTGCTCGTACATGCCGGGAAAAACCCCTGCCGAATGATGCCGAACACCAAAACGAACAAAAACGTAAAATTGTCATATATGCGAACTGTTTCGACTGGGAAGTATAAGGTAGCTCTCCGAGCTAGGGTTCAAGATCAATCAGAAAAATAACTGTTTGGTGCCAACACAGAGAATAGAATACCTTGGCATAACGCTGGGTACTCTCTATTATCGGGCAACACTCTCGGAAGACTGCATCGCCTCGTTCCTACAGTGGCTCTCCCTGTAGGGGCGCTCGGTCATGTTCGAGACATTTCGAGACGTGTTCGAGACGTGCCTCCGAGTGCTAGGTTTGATGGCATCCACCATCTCAGTAGTACCACTCGGCCTACATAGGGTTTTGCCTGTTGTCTGTCAATCGCCGGATAGAGGTGACATCCGCATGTCTCTCGGCTCCCAGTCACTGGAAGAGCCCCTCGATCTTCGTTTCTGGCACTCCCAGTGTTGCCAACTCCTCAGTAAGGAAAGTAGCTATTGGCTGTCCTAGAAGTCGCTAAATGACATCTTCACATAATTTGCATAATTGGCCATGTGCATGTAATTGTGATGGACGCTGTAGGAGAGAGGAATAATGTCGTGGGTGAGACAAAAAGTGTGTAAAAAACATGCTAAATATGTTTAGAACTACAAATTAACTTTCTGTCGATTCTTGTTTTTTTTATGTCACAATTCCAACCCTTCTCCTTTATCCGGGCTCGTTGAGAAGAGTAGGAACGATACGTGCTTTCACGTCAGTCTCAAAGTCTCCAATAACACCAGAAAAAGTCGCTAGATTTGTCGCTAGTTGCTTTTTTGAAAATGTGTCGATAGAGGGGTCTGAATTCTTTCTAAATATAGCAACAAAGTCGCTAAGTTGGCAACACTGGGCACTCCCCTAGGGTTAGTGGAAACGAGGACAGTGGTGACGACAAATGCGTCACTCACAGACCTGGGCGCAGTTCACAAGAGAAATGTAATAAACAGAGTATGGCCCCCACTAATCCGCATTGCTCACATAAATTACCTCGAATTGCTGATGGTGCTTCTTTCACAGATTTTTTTTAAATTTTTTTTACCCTCCCTTCAGAATTAGCACGTTTTGATCAGAACGGACAATATGACTGCGCTTAGACTATCCGTCAGGATTATTCTGTGGAGCAGAGCACACCTACAGTACTGTCCCTACGCCCGACTCATGTCCCGGGCGTACTGAACATAAGAGCAGATGTATTGTCCAGAGGGAATTCCCATCAAAGGGAATGGAGACTCCCTGGCTCCAGAGAGCATGTGTGATATGGGAGTTGGTTATATCCCACTATGAGATGTCAAAACAAATAATTTAAAGAGAACTTAGGGTTACTTGCGTAACCCCGGTTCTCTGATGTTATGAGAGACATCTCGCCACATTCCCCTACTCGCACGAGTGTGAGGAAGTTCGGCACGCTCTGTCTCTGACAGACTGGTCCATCGAGCTACTTAGATTCTGGTGAATCCCACTGAGATGTCTCACTCATAATATCAGAGAACCGGGGTTATGCAAGTAACCTTATGTTTCTTGTGAAGGAGTTGTTTGGCGTGTTCAACTGCTCAACTCTCTTTGGGAGAAACACCCGGATTTAAAAGGAGGCACCCTCAATGGCTGCCCGTATAAATTCCTGTCCATAGAGTAATATAGAGGCCACCCCTGCCACGAATACCCTCTCCCACCTCCAAGTCACGGATCAGGGAATTTTGAACAGTATTCTCAAATGTTTATACAGATATACATAGGCTACAATGAAATATGCCATAAATCTTATACTAGCAATGCACATTCCCCGCCCACCTGAGGATCTGTCTTTTTCAGCCATCTATTTCCTGTGTTTGAGGGGTGCAAAATCCAATTGTCACTTAAATCTTGATGGATTGTTTTCATTTTGCTGCTACGACTCTTTCATACTTTTGCTTGTGCCTTTAGTTTTTTTCACGTTAACGTTATGACCGCGCAAATGTTTGTAATGGCCTTCTCAAACACACTCAATGAAATATACAAAAAGTTGAATAAAATATAAAAAAAATCAAATATTGTCTTTCCGTGGCTTCATCTGGGCTTTAACACATCGTCTCGACACTTGCATCACAAGAAAGAGAAGAACTTCATTTCCTGTGGAATTGAAAAAGTTTTAATTTTAATACTGTAAACATTTTTACAAATTAGATGCTCCTCACCACTTCCTCTAAACTGCCCCCCTCTCTCTCCTCCTCTCCTCCCCTCCCTCTTCGCTCCTACACTATCCTCTTCCCTCTCTCTTTCGACCACATGTGGAACTCATTCTATCCAGAGACACTGAGGTATCGCTTTAGGAATCAAGTTTCACAAAGACTCCTTTGACTGCAGATACTTTTGTAGACTATAGTACCCAGTCTAGAAAACATTAGGCAGGGAGTGACGGGGAGACTGAGACAATGTATATGACAAAGCATTTAGAATACGTTTGTATATGTTCAGGTGGGAATAGTGTGTGAGGTGCCTAACAATGAATGGGGCCAAAACCATTTTAATGTTTAAAATGTGCTGTTTCTTGTGATTTCAGGAATGGAAAATTTAACCTTAAAACGTCAGCATGCTTGTGAATCATCACCGTTAATTTAGTGAGAAACTAGCAGCGAATATAATCCGATTAAACACCCAAGTGGTGGCTATTTGTTAATTTTGAATAACGTTTGTATAGACACACACTCTTAATGTCTTGATAATACCAACCACATTGCCTCATGCCGCTCTGCTAGCGATTTAGCAAATGTTCCCTTTACTCACGTCTGCAGTTTGTTAGATTCATTTAACAGGGATTAAAGTGTCCTTGAGTGCACCCTGGTTAGTCTCACTCGTGCCCGTAGAGTCTAATATGCTCCTAATATGCTCCTCCTGGGTCTTCTATTTGTGGATTTTCTATTTGTGGGTCTTCAGATGGTTGAGCCGGAGCCATATATTTTGGTGCAGTGTGGACATGGGTGAGTGGTGGTTGGGCCTTCCTGGTGTTGAGGCACACACATGAATAGAAACAACACGACACACACACACTTAGTCACTTAGCAAAAACAGATGGCATGACAGGGGATGAGGAGAGAGACACTAAAATAATGTGTTGAGTAGCCAATGCTGCTCTTTAGGGCAATACGAGGGTATAACTCTCAATCCTGGTGTTCTATAAGCAATATAGATCTTACTGCGGGTGGAACCTGGTTCATGGTCTAGACTTAAGAAGCTTCTGGAACTATTAAAAAAATTCTCCCCAAAACCCAAATACTCCCCCTTCTGCTTTCTCCCTTTTTCTTCCCTCCTTATTCATTGCTTTCACAAATGGATTATCGTCTGTCGGTTGAGGTTTGAAACAAGGGCCTCTAATCAATTACATAGACACGATACCAAAGCCATATGTGCATTCCAAATGACACCCTTTTCCCTGTAGTGCACTGCTTTTGAGCAGGGCCCCTATGTCTCTGGTCAAAAGTAGTGAACTACATAGGGAATAGGATGCCATTTGGGAATTAACCCATGTGTCTTGGATAGCTCCATACTTTGGTGCCATTATGTCTGTAATAGAGAAATCCCAAGCAGAATTATTTTTTTTGATGGTAGACACTACTCTGAATATTCATTAATTGAATTGATTAGTCCTTGGTTTAGTGTCAGCAATTTGCTTCAAGGTTTCCTTTTACTAGCTTGAGCGGTTTGAGATAAATACACACGACTATGGGTGCATCCCAAAAGGATGTTTTGAAATCCTTTTTACATTTTGAGTCACACATTTTTTTTAGGAAATCATGATGAAAGTGGCCATTTTACATGCCTCCTGTATGCCCAACGATCTGTGAACTGTACATGATACAGGCATCTTGGAGTCATTATACTCCTTATAGTGTGCTCTAACATGGAGTATGTTTAGATTCTGAAATACATATTTTCACATTAATTTATTCATTACATCTACGAATATCTCCAAATTATACTTTTTTCTTTTTCCCCTTAATTTTAGACATATTGTGTGAAACACTATAGTCTTCATACACATCACATTTCCAGAGTGGGATCTCTGGTACGACCCATTTTATACATAGAAATTAACATAGGTCATTAACCAATCACAGCCCACCTTTAGGATTACACATTCAGCAACTCAGCAGCAAAGGGAGTTTCCTTTTGAATCCATTTACCGTTCCCTGTGTTGGTGGTGCTCATACAATTGATAAGAAATTCAGAATTAGCAGAGAGCCCACTTTGTAAATGTGATGTACTAGTAGTGCATTGTTCCAAACGATATGTCTTAAAATCATCAAAAAGGGTGATTTGGAGATATTCATATTTTTTATGTTGAATAAATGAATGTGTAAATGTGTTTCAGACTCTAGACATACTCCATATGGAACAGCCAGAGCCACTGCCAGGCTAGCTATAGCCTGAACATTCTCATTCATTCTCCTCTGATAGGAGAGTATATACAGGATACAAAGAGATGAGATGGGGAAGAGAGAAGGTTTATAGGGAAGAGTAGAGAAGCTCTAAGACTTGACAACTTGGGAGTAGGATGTACGAGCTTTGTGTGAGTGGTCAGCTGAGGACAATATCTCTCATCACATGATGTTCAATATAGATATGTATTCAATTGCATTATCCCCACATTTTACCTCCTAAAACTGCCATCCATGACACAAATCTTGAGAGGACCATTATCTGTTTCCAGGCATGTTTCAGTTCTTAACCATTTTGTGCATTTTGTGTTTAACCTTGGAAAGAGGTTGTGATTTGTCTTTTAAATTTAAGAATTAGGATTATACTGGCACACTGCTGCACAATCACACTGTCATTTATCAGAAAATAATAGACAATGGACCATCATTGCCCCCTAGTGGTATATCTGGCTCATATCATCCATGACTGAAAAGTCTTCAGTGGATGTGACATTCATTGCCCCACAACTGCTTTATCATACGTCTCAAAAGAAATGTCCTTTGTGGTTGAATAAACGCTTTGGACATGTTTTCAATTATACCACAGTGCTGCATTACAATATAACCTACCAATCAGAAAATATCTCATTTTCTCTTGAAGTTATCTTAACATCTTTCTCTCTCCTCCTCCCCCCCTCTCTCTCTCTCCCTCCATGTTGTCTCTCTCCAGTCTGAGGCCCCTGGATGTGGAGTTTATGAGTCGTCTGAGTAAAGTGGTCAACATAGTGCCTGTCATCGCCAAGGCAGACACACTCACCCTGGAGGAGAGGGACTTCTTCAGACAGACGGTAAGGTCTATGCACGTGTGTGTGTGTGTGTGTGTGTGTGTAATGTGTATTCATGCACGTGTGTGTGTGTACACAAAAAGCCTATGACATTGATCTGTAGATTTGCTTTTAAACTAGTCTCTTTTGCACTACAATCTGACCTGGGCAGGCATTAGGCCTTTGCAGGAGGGTAAAAACAGGGTAACGAGAGGGTAAGATCACACACAGGCCGGTATGAAGCGATGCCAGGCATTACAAACAGCAGCCATCTGGATAAACTACGGTACTCTGCCCAGTCTGAGGAGTAGCGGTATGAAACCTTGGAACACTTAACGGATGTTTTTAGCCAGAAAGGAGCATTTTAAGAAGTGATTTATTTACAGTATTCCAGCTTTCTGTAAACCTCCGAGGCAGCTGACGTCTGCACAGATGCCAGTGTACTGTAGCAGGCTGTCTAGTAGCTACTTGGTAGAGGCTGTCTAGTAGCTACTCCTCCATAATGGAATGCATAACCCTTTCTGTTGATGACT
This sequence comes from Salmo trutta, assembly GCF_901001165.1. NCBI lineage: Eukaryota > Metazoa > Chordata > Actinopteri > Salmoniformes > Salmonidae > Salmo > Salmo trutta. Next base: position 67,467,135 of record NC_042970.1, on the reverse strand, counting down.
GACTCATGTTTATGTTATAGAGACTAGAGGCCCTCTGCTGATTTAAATGGAAGTTTAAATGATTTAGAATTCAATGGAATTTCCAAATGCTACTTTCTCTTCCTGTCACTTTAACTCTACACCATACCAGGATACACAGGCCTAAACTACCTGCTTGGCTCAGTCTAAATAGGCCTCTGCACCCCCCTCTGTTCCTCTGTTTCTGTTGGCCAGTGGTCAGCCTGGGAGAAGAAAATGAACATGTACACACACACACAAAGAAGAAAAGGACATGCACATGCACACTCCCTCTCTCGAGGGACGCTTGTCTCCACTCTCAGGCATCCTGCGACAGCTTTATTAATTCTGGAGGAGGATACACGTTGGGCGACTTGGCTACCGTTCCCCCGACAACGGCCAATGAGAACAAGGCAGAGCGAGATGGAAGCTCTGGGGCTTGTAACCAGCTTGTTTTGGTTGGCTGCATGGGCTGGGCAATGTACGACCCTGGGATTGGGATCTTACATTTTTCTTGATGTTTCGTTCTTGTTCTCTGCTCCCTGCAGCAGTTGACATGCATGCAAAAGGAACAAAATAGCTTTTTATTCAGGTTTTGCCATCTGTGTCCAACAGTGTGTGCGTGCATGCTCTGTTATAGCTTTAAAAAATGTAGTCAGTTTACATTTCATCCTATAATGTAGGCCTAAGGCTGAGAAAGTTAAAGTTACAAGTTTAGACTTTCCAAGAAGTATAAACAGAGTAATGTAGAAAATCTGTTTGATCATCGACCAAGTGGAGACTGTCCAAGTAGTAATTGTGAGCGGAACGGTCATTCATTTAAAGGCCATCACTGCTGGCAGAAGAAGCCTGTCTGTGTTCGTCATTGTAAAGAAGGCGGCCATTTTGTGTCTGGCTGTATATTTGTTTAACAGTTGTTAACCTCCACAGTAAGTCTCCATGTCAGAGAACATGATATAGATTGTTTTAAGGTCAACATCAGCCTTAACAACATGATGGAGTATTTATGGTGGAATCCGAGTGAGCTAACAGTACTGTCGAAATGTAGTCAATCATTTCATAATTGTATATTTATCGTTTCAATCACGGTGACCTTACCCTGATTGTTTGGACCAGTATATCTGGAGATCTACTTGAAGAATTTTTATGATGTGACAAAGCCTCCCTTCCCTGGTCTTTCCCCTGGTGGTGAGTGAAAGGCTTTGGTGTGTGATGTTGTTGTACTGGGCAGGACACACACTCCTCCACCTCCAGGACTAGATGACTTGATAGATGACATGAGGTGGAAACGGCCATTGTTTTGCCCTGACTGCTGTTCTACAGTACATTGGTGTGACACTGCAACCTGGTGTCAGATTGTGACGTGTTTTATGTTTGTGCAGATCAGGGAAGGACTGCGAGCCAACGGGATCGACGTCTACCCTCAGAAAGAGTTTGACGAGGATGCTGATGACAGGATGATCAATGATAAGATCAGGGTGGGTTTACAGTGTTGTAAATACACACACACACACACGCACACAACCAACCGACCGACGCATGGATTCATTATAAACCATGTGTTGTGTGTCATCAGGAGATGATCCCATTTGCTGTGGTGGGGAGCAACCAGTAGTACCAGGTCAATGGAAAGATTCTTCTGGGCAGAAAAACAAAGTGGGGAACCATAGAAGTTTATTCAACACACACACAACCATTACTATCCCTGTCATACTAATCATGTCAAATGGGTTGAAGCAGATTTGCCATTGCCTGACTGGACTGCACAGTACAGGGGATCAACCATGCATGTTACTGCTGCCAGAACATGTTTAAATCCCAGCCAACTGATTTAAACATCTGTCGTCTAACTCACATCCACGTTTCTCTGGTCTGTCTTTGACTAAACAGATTGAGGAGTAATAGACGTGAGGAGGACGATTTACCGAACCTTCTGAATCCGGGTCACAATGGGGGAAACTGTGCACAGAAACCAGGCCCGCCGTGTCCGGTCTGGAATGTGATGTCATGAGCTCTGCTGGTCGGCTACTGCACAGCAACCTAGCGGTGCCAAAGCCCTGGTTTGCCCTATGTACATTACAATTGCCAGGGCGACCCCCCCCCCCCCCCCCCAAAAAAAAAATTTCAACGTTGTTTTGGGCTCTAATATGTGTTTATTATGATCAAGTTCGATTCCCACTGTGAATTATTTTACCAATCAAGATACATATTTTGAATAGTGATACATTCTGACTACATTTGTCCACACAGGACCACGTGCTGACACAGACCAATCACGGGCCGGCAGGCTACGAGGAGGCTTGCGCCCTCATGCTGTAGACATTACGGTTGACTCTCTCAGGCAGGATGAAAACGACTACATCGACCATGTTCCTTTGCTAGTTACGGTCACTTTCACCATGATCCTTAGCGGATTTTTATTTGGTGCCATTCAGTCCCATTCAGCAATATGGTGTACTTCAAATTAGAATATTTCCGGCTTCATGCGCCATCGGGAGTTTTCCATAGAAATACGTGGATAACATCAGCGCTATCACAATCTACTGGTTTGAATATCTATGACAGACACTGGTGTAGACAGACAATACTGTAGTTGAGAGCATGGTTGCACTCACACACACAAACTATCATTGTGCTTATGTTTTTTTGACTGCGCTGAGCATTCTTACTGCCAAGTTGGGGGTCATATCAAGTGAGAGTCCATGACTCACCACTGGGGGGGAATAGGGGGGCGGAGGTGATGAACAAACAGGAGGAGTAGGTCTGAAAAGAGAGGAATGTCAAAGCGCCTGTTTACTGGAGGACCGACTGTTTCCTTCCCAGATTGCACCTGGCCCCTTCAGGGCGCCTCTTGGCCCTTGGTGAATGCTCCTTTCATCACTCCACACTTGTATAGAACAGCTATATTATTCTGGACCTCTTGCTGTTAGGTCTGTTCAAAGGACCAACCAACCAGAACTTAGCATACATAGCTTTCTAGAGTTCTAGTACTTAGGTCCTGTTCTGGAACTGTCAAGGTCTCTTACCCCATAGTCGATTGAAGCGCCTCAAATTAGCATAAGAATCTTTCTATTCAAGCTAGACGTCTGCTTCTCAATCATCCTTCCGCATCTGCGCTGGAAGGTGTCAGATTTACAGCGGTGTTTGTCAGACCAGGAGACATCCCGAAAATTGATTTCTTTTTTAAAGCAAGCACTGTATAGCCTCAAAACACGGTTAAAACTATAATTGTGATATAATGGATGGTTCGTCCTTGCAGCCATAGCTCGGTCTATGAATTTAAAAATGATTACATTTCTGGAGGCCCATCCCTCAGCTCTTAATCAAAACAGAGGCGGAGTTGTGGCTTTGTTGCGGCTTCAACTGCGGATTCTAGTTTTAATATCATGGATATGGCATCCTATTCATAGGGCTAATGATAACTTCCAAAGTTCCAATCAACCATGGATGAATGATAGTATAGCTTTGGGCGAATCAGATGTCAATAGCCTACCTCACCCCAAATGTACTTTAACATACAGGTTGTGTAAGAAAAGTTAGTTCGGCTACTTTCAACTATTCAATGTTACTTAGGTAGTCTACGCAAATGAGCATGGAAGCTGATCAATGTCTAAGTGTTATGACATGATAGCTCAGCTAAAAATAACACCGTTTGTTTCCAAAGCTGAGCAAGGTACATAGAGGTACAGTAGGCATCTGGATGGTAGACTTGTTCTCACTGAAGTGCATTACCCCTCATATGCCAGTAGGAGTCACTGTTCAGGCAGGAAATCGTTGGACTGTGGCTTCACCATTTTTTTCCAGTATGCTGTACCACTATTTAGGTTGATGGCATGACCTTGAAACTATGACGTTGATTCAAACATACAATTTTACTATCAACATTGAAACAAGGTGAAATCAAATTTCAAATCAAATTGTGAAATTCAACATCATTTCAACCACCCAAAATATATTGAATATAGGATGAAAAATATTTAGTACTTTTCTATGTGGATTTTAACTTAATCTCAACGTATACATAGTTTTGATGACTGTTGAAATATTGATGCAACAACCTGCTAGTCAGGTTAAGTGTTTACATTTTTACAACGCTGGTTGAAATTAGATTAAAACAGACTTTTTGCAAAACCAAAGGTATTTTCCACTTAGATTCCACGTCACAATAGGTTGACAAATGACGTTGAAACAACGTTAATTCAACCAGTGCGTCCGGTGGGTTGATGTTTCTCTGGGTAACATTTATCCCTAAATCCCCTCTTTGTTTCCTCTCTGTAAGGACCCACATGCAGAACATCAAGGACATCACCAGTAGCATCCACTACGAGGTGTACCGCGTCCGCAGGCTAAACAGGACCAACGCCCAGCCCAGTGGCCAGCCACCCGCACAGTTCTGACCCATGAGATGTAGACGTCTAACCAGCCCAGAAACACACACACACACACGCACATATGGGTTGTTCTACAAAATGAGACCCTTTTGGGTAGTGTGACTTGGTGAAGAGTTTTATTTGACCTCATTTTAACATTCTGTCATAATAAGCACATGTTCAACTTAATTTAAAATGCATGTTTTCCTCATCTCAAAAGGTTAAATAAAACAATGACTATAGTAAGTGCATATTAAAAGCCAAATCAAATAACAGGTTTTGACCGTAACAGGGTTGACTATTTAATCTTAAATCATTCATAAATCCCTTTCTAACAGGGGAATGGAAGCTTGTGTGCAACAGGGAGGGAGCAATTCAATGTAAGCTTCACTCTTTTTTTTTTATTGTTAAAACATTTTTTTTCTGTCTATATATGGGTAAAAAGGTGTACGTGTAATGCTCGACCCGCTCAGTTTATTCCTTTTCATATGTTTATTTGAATTTTAAAATGAATAGTAAAATGAGAGTTCAGTTCACGTAACAGGGTTGACCTTAAAACGAGGGACAGGTTTTCTTTATTTTTTTTCTCCCTTAAAATGAATCACTAATCACATGAAATAAATAATACTCTTTAGAAATGACTTTGTCAAAGCAACAAAATAACTAGGGCTTTACAAGGCTGAATTTTGGCACTTTATCAAGTCTTATTCATATAAAAAATATACTTTTTAATTCATTTAAACAGGCTTTTTAATTGATGCACAATTTCTACTTTAAATATCAAAGGGATGCAAAAGGGACTCATTTTGTGGAACGACCCATATCTTTAATAGCTGGCAACTAATGTGGCACACACACACACACCCAAACATGCAAACACCACGTGATACACACATCCACTCACGCTGAGCCTCCTCCGACACCTCTCCATCATCACTGGCTGACGTGACATAAAGGACTGTACATACCAATATCAAGTGTATAACCATTTTTACATGATCAACTGCTAAAACAGAGTTTCTGTTAGCTGGAAGTTCTAGTGTAGGTCGTTGTAGGTCAGAGCTGTTGGGTAAACAGTACAAGATGTCCCCTAGGGAGATGGGATGCCACAGTATTATAGCATACAGATGTGTACAGACCAGCTTTCTAAGTATAGCGCATTTAGTTCAACTTGAAAGACCCGAAATGGCCTGGTCTACGTCTGTTGTGCTGTATAGTGTTGTCTAGATATTAGGAGGTAGGGTTTAGGTTCTTTCTAAATGTGGACACATCTGCACTGTCCAGTAAAACAGCAATGCAGTGTGGAGCAGCTTTGAAATCCCTTTGTCTTTTTCCGTTGTGTTTTCAGAAATGCAAGACCTCTTGCCAAACCATCCTGTCTATACCAATATGCTAATGTCATATTTGTGACAGTGCATTTTACATTTACTGTTGTGTTGTTTATTATAATATTATTGCGTTGTTTTTAGTTTGGATGTAGGGAACACACCTGTTTTCTCCCTTTGCGTTTTCTCTTCTGTAAACCCCCCCCCAAAAAATCATTTTTGTTTATGCTTCTCATGTACTCACTTTTAATTGAGTTAGATGATGCTCATAGGCTACCAGCTTCTAAAGACGCCCGTTGTTCTCCTGGAATTCTCCTGCTCTGACTTTCGCTACGGAGAAGAAACTAACGTCTGTTGGCGTAGACCCTATTTGGTTATATTTAGCAGTATCTCCCTGCCCTCATACTTTGTCTCCCATATATTCATAGGGAATTGTATGAATGTAGATGTACATTCTGTATTTTTGGACATGATACAGAATAGGACTACAGTAATATGTAGCCTACATACACAGCTTGTAATAATATTTAGTTCCCCGACAGTTTTGCATTCCCGTTATAGTCAATGTATAACTCCCTTATCTTCCCTACTTAAACATGTATTCCAAAAAGTCATAAATGTGCCATTCAGCCAAACACAATTCTTCACTCCGCCAAAAAACTCATGGACAGAGGTCAAAACCAAGAGTACTATTCATTCAGCAATGTAGCTTACGTAACATAAAATCTGACGAAAGGTAATACAATGTTTATTGTGTAATTTATGGTATGATAGATTAAGACGTATCTTTGATACGCTATCTCAAAGAAATAGACTATTTTCTTGTTTACACTTATTCTGTCTTGATTGCCAATAATTGACCTGACTCAACCGATCACAAAAGCCCCTTTCCTCATACGCAACCTTGCGAAACACGTGTTAATTTCTAAAACTACCAGAAAGGCTTTTTACCAAGGCTTTACCATTGAAGTTTGGGTTTTATTGTCATAACGGAGTATTTTTTTCTAAGTTATAATGAGGAGAACCAAGTTACAAGGTATTTCGAAAACAATCAAACAATATGATACTGGAAGTGGACTGATGGGGGTAAAATATGCCTACCAAATTGCAATGAAACGTCTAAATATTTTTAGTTTGGTGATGATGTAGTTGTACCGTTGCAAGTAACGTTAAACATCATTCACATCTTTGGGGAATATAATTAATGGAAATATTCTAGGATTGGAAGGTGGTCAATGTATTTAACTGCCTTTATAGTCCTAATAAACAATGTTGGATAATAAACTACAATAGAGAAGCTATAAAGTTATTCCAAAATGTTCCAAGGGAAACAAGTGTAGGTCTGGGCTACAACAGAAGACATTAGGCTACTTTTTGTTTTCTAGAACAAATTTATTAATTTTACAGTAGCCTAGTAGAATTGCAGTTCTGACTACTCTTCAATTGATAAGGCCAGACAGGTAGAGAGGGAAAACAGCAACAAGCTCACGACAGGCCATGTCCTGCGGGGTTACAACGCTTCAAACCGGAGCTTCACGAATCACACCTTGTTCACGCAACACTGGGTACTCTCATTCATACCTCTCCTGTCATCTTTTCTCAGCTGCCAAGTACCATCAGTTCCTAAATCCATGTTGGCATGTTTAACTAGCTGTTCAGTTGAAGAGGTCAGTCTATCTCACACTTTCGCTCTATGCCTTTCCCTGCCTTTCCAGACTAGTTTTGGAAGACCTGCCTGAACATTGAAGAAGCCCATCTCCTCTGCTGACATTGATGCTGACCACTACTAGGGAAAAGAGGTGGGTGATGGGTTATACACAACTGTGTTCAAGTTAATAAGGTGTGCTGGCTGTGTAAATGTTGTATATATAGGAATGGCACCTGCCGTAATGTAGATGTATTGGTACATATGCTAGGATGGTACCTAATGCTGTGTTTATAACATCTCGTAAATTCGCAGATATGAGCATATGCCCCTCCAACTCGTGATTACTAGTGGGAATAGTGGGAAACTTGTCTCCTCTCTGAGCTCCATCTTCTCCCACATGCTGAGCTCTGACGTCACCTACTAAGGAAATGACCTTGATAACAGCATTTTCAGCAGTTAAATGGAACAACAAAACGTTATTTATGAAATAAATGACTATCTATTTATAGTGTATTTGTACACTATAAATTGTTCATGAGCACAAAAGCTGTACTTCATTCTCAACGAGTTCAAAGCACGTGAACGCACACATCTCGCTGCGCCCAGTTTACAATTAGTTCCCCACTTGTTATGAACGCAGAATAACTTAGTAGTTATCTCAACCACTCCACAACCATCGTTAAAGGACGCCTTGAAAACGTTCTGCACTCAACGCAAGTCGTCTGTTGGCAAACGAACGGAATCCTCTTGGCAGTGAAGAGCGAAGCTTATTGTGTTGGTATGCAAATGCTTTTGTTTAGAAGTGTGTGTGGGTCAGGGACTTTTCATACCCCTTCTCTTCTCTTGTAAAATGGCGAGACGTCGGGGTCGGCAGCACTCAAAATGGCGCCCACCTTGGCTCTTTCTCTCACCTTTTTCCCTGAGCCAGCCAGCCGGGTGGGCGCTCTCTATCCCTCTCTCACGCCCTTTCCTCTGGCTGGTACGTTTTGGATTTTGCTCTGTCTGCTGCTGCCAGGTAAAGAGCAGCTCATTATCTCACACTCTTTCCAGCACGGTGCAGCCGGCGTATCCCTTAGAGACGGAGAGGGAGAGAGAAATGTGCTGCTCTCAGATCTATAGCAGCGGAGTGTTCACTCTGTTCCCGAACACACACATACTCCCTCCTCCCCTACCTTTTTATTTGCCAAAGCACCGCTTTTGTGTCACTGTGTAATTAAATTAATTTGCCATTCAGTGAACCTTTTCAGGCGCAGAGACTCGATGGAGTGTTTGTGTGTTTGTGTGTGTGTGTGTGTGTGTGTCTATGTCTATGTGTTTGTGTTTTGCGAGCGGCTGGGCAGTGTAGCATCATACTTGTTAGTTAGTAATCAAACAGCTGTAGATTGGTTTGTTTTTCCACCATGTCTCTGTGACCCTTGTCAGGCAGCGCGAGAAACCCCATTGAGCTTATAGCGCTCAAGGGAGCCCAAGTCTTGTCTCCCAGACAGTTCTCTCTGGCGCTGTGTGTGTGTGTGTGTGTGTGTGTGTCTCTGCTGCGTATGTGTCAGGGCGATGCCCCCGTGTTGCTGCAGCTCCAGTGTTGTTTTGTTACACGGCACCAGGGGAGTCAACATGCTGTGGTACACTGAGAAACACTGGGTGGTCTGCATTAATGAGACAATCACACAGTCTAATGTACATAAGCTGGAGGCTGGGGGCAGCAGACGTCGACATGCACATTTGGCAGCGTTTCAATGGGGTTTCAGTTCTTTTTTGACAGGGTATGTGGTCTGTGGTTGACTATCTGTGCCTTTTTGTAGTGGATGGGAGTTTGTCGGATAGTTCAATATTGTTGCTTTGGGAATGCAATGGTTTCTTTGTCATAAATAAAGCATTGAAATTGATAGTTGTGTTACTAAATAAATGCAATGGGTAATCTTGGGTAACCCAGAACTAAATCTTGATTTTGTTAACGTTTATGTTAACAGTCAGTCTGTCATGAGAAACTACGCTATGGGAGAGTGAGGGATGGCGTCGCGAGCGCCAATGTCGAGCTGAGGGTAGCGTTCATCAAGGGGAACTGACCAAACCTCACCTTTTCCCTCCAGTGCTGAGTCAACGTTGGTACTTATGCCAAGTGTAACAGGGGGTTCGGTCTATAGGGACTCATATACGGCATCCTTGCCTGCCAGTCTGCCAGCCACACCGTATTCACAACATATTGCTTTAACGTGGCTTGGTGCCGTGGTCGTTTGGCACCGAGACGGTTCACTTCTGAATCCTGTCATCGTATATAGTCAGACGTGTCGTCATATAGAGGAAGCGTTGTTTGGGTGGTAGAGAGGGAAGATGGCGTGCATACAGTCACAGTGTTGACTGTCTGGTGCCTCTACAATCACTCTGCATGTAGTCGTACTGATTGCTCGCTATGCCGTTGCTAGGCAGAGTTGATAGGCTGATACACTGTCTGTATTGGTAATATTGCACCAGAGAGAATTTCCTTCTCTTTTCTCCCATCTTTAACTTGCCCACGTCCTCCTCAGTGAGTCTCATCCTCGGTCTCTCTTCCAGAGGTTCAGACACGCAGCACAGGAGAAGTCAGTCTAGTCAGTCTGTCGTCACTACTCCCCATCCTCGTCGTCTGTGAAAAACAGCTCATTCAAGCCTAAACAAACGATCGCCACCAAAACAAAAGATCGCCAGCCACGCCCTCTCCTCTCCCCCGCCCGACGCAAATAATCAACACAAGGTAATTTGTCGCTAATTAATTGCAGGATTGTTAATGGCATCTCATTTAAAGCATGCATGAATGTTTTGTTTTTCTGTCTCTCGCCGTTTGTTAATAAGCCGCTTGAAAATCTGTGTTTTGGGTGGTTTTCGACACCCCGGGTTCGTCCGGTGGCGGCGGGAACCCCCCCCACAGACACCCAGTCGCCCCCTTATTCTGCACACTTTACCCTTGAGAGTCCCGCTCCCCGAACGTCTGAGAGTTCCGTACCCCTGTTTGTTGTTGATCTATGTTAATGCTCCATCGTCCATCTGTTCGTTTGCTTAATTCTGATTTTGCTTGTTTCCAGCCATGTTATCACCCCCTCCATCACCCATCGACAAACACACACACCTCATTACCGGCATTCATAACCACGTCAGGACACTCCCTGGGCTTCCATCTCCTGGCTCGTAGCCAGCCCTCAGACGGCCCTCCGGAGAGGAGGGGCTGCCGCCCCCGCCCTGCCTGTATACAAATTAGCCTAGTTTTGATTAAAAGACAGCTGCATATTTGATTAAACTTGGCACCACACACACAGGAAGCAAGGATGAGGCATGCTGCATCTCCAGGGAGGTGGAGGGTTGTTTAGCTTAGTGAATGTCGTGAGTGTTTGCTGTTTTCAGATAGAAACAGGGAGCTAAAAGAGTGGAACAAAAGAGCTGCCCAGGGCCTGCTTTGGGGACTAATGGGCCACACTGGCTCATTGGTTGGAGGGTAAAGCTAACACTGTAGTAATGTGGTGTGTGACGATAGCGAGACAAATTGAGAGTGAAATCACAGACGGACGCAAGAATGCAGTGGTTCTGTGATGTCACAGACGCTTTGCAAAGTCTCAGGTTTGGTTACACTGGCAGGCGAAATGTGCAGCTTTCGCTTCACCGTCCTCGAGCCAAGTGAAGGAGAGCTTGCTTTCTTCTCATGTATCGTCAACACTTGAAACGGAGTGTATTGTCTTCCTCAGTTTGTCCTCTTTGCCGTCCCTGGGGTCCCCTACGGGGACGTGGGTGATGTATGGGTGGGCGTGCACACTGTGAGGCCATAGGGGTGGGTGAGGGTAGGAGGGTGGGACTGTTGGCATGCAGCCAGCTCCAGTGGAATGTGTTAAGGATGGCGGGGTGCATATTAAATCACAAACAATGAAGTAGAGAGACAAGGGGCCAACCCTACCAAGGCTGTTTGTATTGAGATGGGAGTAGGGGGTTGGTAAGGGGTGGGCAGGTGCAAGCCAAGGGTGGCCACATAGACCAAGGACAAAAACCCGGAGGAAATGGTGTCGTGAAAGTCATGTCAATGAAATAGGCAGTCATACGGACGGACCAGGTTGGCATCCACGCAGATTGTATTTTTGTCACTTGCTGTCTAAGATGGGCAGCGGTGCTTCAGGCTGTGTCCTTTTCATTTCCTCAGAAGGTTGATGTTTTTCTCTGGGCAGTCACATCACACACTGTAGTGCAGGAATGCACGGTACAACTGTTCTTTTTGTGAAACTGAAGCAAATTGCTGCTGCAATTTTTTATTTTTGGAGCAAAATCTGTGAATGTAGTTTATTTGGGGGACAATGGACAGGTTGTTATTCGTTTTAAGAGTTCACAGTCTATGTTTTGGTAGGGATTCATTTATTGACCGTGCTCATGCGTACAGGCTATTGCTCTGCTGATAGTGTTGCTACATTGCCCCCTGTTGTATATCGGTAGTATTACACCCTCCTACCTGTTTACCCTCACCATGGGCTGAGGCTTATTTATTTCTGACTCTAATGCATATTCTGATTCATCAGCCCTCTCCACTCCATCCACCCCTCTCTCACTCATCTTATCACAGTTTTTGCAAGGAAAATATAAGTTAAGCTCGCCTTATTTACATTTATATGATCAGATTTTTGCTTCCTTATGGACTGTATGCAAATGTACCCTTTTCCCGAGACTTGGTCACTGAGCACACAGATTTGTTGCCGGGCAGAGAAAAATAATAGCATTGCCCTGTAGGAAGATACAGACCCACGTTTGGGATTTCTGGACCTCGTGAATTTGGTAATGATCCATTTTGTTTACCCTACCCCCCTTAAAGCTCTTATCAGTCTATTTTGAGCCATGGGTACATAACCCGATTTGATTTAAGCCTAGAAATGTCCATCTTTCTTCTGCTGTGTATATTTCATTATTTATTTTTGTTGGGTTGTTGCTGCCAGGGGCGGTCTTAAAAATATCATTTTTCATTTTCCCTCCTCTCTAATGCCTCTCAAAATTCCGTCATGAGGGTGGTGTGTTTGTGGAATGTTGGCAAGCATCTTGGTGGGTGGGGGGGCTCAGAGGCACATGTCTTTAACCCTCGCTGTTTGGAGGAGAGGAGCGGGGGAATGAAAGAACGAAAAGAGGACTAAGGGCTGGCTTGATGTATCCAGTAAGCTCAAGTTTATTTAAAAGAAAGCCCACGGCTCGTGTGGGTTTGTGTGTGTGTGTCCGTGTGGGTGTGTGGGTGTGTGTCCGTGTGGGTGTGTGCGCCTAGATGCTCGAGCAGAACTCCCCGGACCCATTGTGAAAGAATGGGCATTGATTTGGGTGTGTGTGTGTGTGTGTGTGTGTGTGTGTGTGTGTGCGCCTGCCGAGTGTAGACTAGAGGGAATAGCGCTCTAGATAATGACTTTCTGCCAGCATATTGCCAACACCAGTCTTTATATTCATGGGGACGGCTCAGGTGATTACAGCCCTCCCCTCCCAGCCTCAGCCCTGGTCTGCCTGCCCTGCTGCTGATGAAACGCTGATGTGGAATATTTAACAGACACTCCAAGCCAAACCTAATAATATAATCAGGTAATAAGAAATTAATTTTCTCCCTGGCTGCACTTTGACTGGGGTGTTGATACAAGGTGAAGAGGTCAAGTTCTCAGGATGTCTCGAGCGAACCGCCACTAGCCCTCCTGGCTGACGCTCCGCTGGCTCATTGACCCCATTATGCCCCCCCACCCACTCTGTGTCCCTGTCACACACACACACGTACCCTTCCGCCACCACAACCCACCTTCCACGCTGGACCAATGTATGACATGACCAACAACAGTAGATGAATGTAATCAACCCCAGAGTAGACTCAAAGGTCACTCGTCACTGCAGATGACCTGGGCACCACAAACACACAAAAACAGCAGCCAGTGCTACTGCAGGCTATCCCTCAGACGAGGAACATGGTGTACTCAATCCCCAGAGAGTTGAAGAGATGTGTAACATGAGATGTGGTGATGTGTCTCTCTCTCTCTCTTGCGCTGTCTTGCTCTGTCTCTCTCTCTTGCGCTGTCTCGTGTGCACACTCTCTCTCTCTCTCTCTCTCTCTCTCTCTCTCTCTCTCTCTCTCTCTCTCTCTCTCTCTCTCTCTCTCTCTCTCTGACGCACTCTCTCTTACACTGTCTCTCCTCTATCGCTCTCTCTCTCTTGCGCTGTCTCTCTCGCTTGCGCTGTCTCTCGCGCGCTGTCTCTCTCTCGCCCTGTCTCTCTCTCTCTCTCTCGCCCTGTCTCTCTCTCTCGCGCGCTGTCTCTCTCGCTCGCGCGCTGTCTCTCTTGCTGTCTCTCTCGCTCGCGCACTTTCTCTCTCTCTCGCGCACTGTCTCTCTCTCTCTTGTGTGGGAGACAGCGCACGCAAGAGACAGCGTGCAAGAGAGAGACAGGGCGCGAGAGACAGTGCGCGGGCACGAGAGAATGCAAGATGGAGACAGTGCGCGGGCGTGAGAGACCAGCGGGCGGGCGCGAGAGAGAGACGGTGCGCTGTCTCTCTCTCACGCCCGCGCGCTGTCTCTCTCTCGTGCCTTCGTGCTGTCTCTCTCTCATACCCTCGCGCTGTCTCTCTCTCGCGCCCTCGCGCTGTCTCTCTCTCATACCCTCGCGCTGTCTCTCTCTCGCGCTGTCTCTCTCTCGCGCCCCCGCGCTGTCTCTCTCGCGCCCCCGCGCTGTCTTTCTCTCTCGCCCCCACGCTGTCTCTCTCTCATACCCTCGCGCTGTCTCTCTCTCGCGCTGTCTCTCTCTCGCGCCCCCGCGCTCCCGCGCTGTCTCTCTCTCGCGCCCCCGCGCTCCCGCGCTGTCTCTCTCTCGCGCCCCCGCGCTGTCTCTCTCTCGCGCCCCCGCGCTGTCTCTCTCTCGCGCCCCCGCGCTGTCTCTCTCTCGCGCCCCCGCGCTGTCTCTCTCTCGCGCCCCCGCGCTGTCTCTCTCTCGCGCCCCCGCGCTGTCTCTCTCTCGCGCCCTCGCGCTGTCTCTCTCTCGCGCCCCCACGCTGTCTCTCTCTCATACCCTCGCGCTGTCTCTCTCTCGCGCTGTCTCTCTCTCGCGCCCCCGCGCTCCCGCGCTGTCTCTCTCTCGCGCCCCCGCGCTCCCGCGCTGTCTCTCTCTCGCGCCCCCGCGCTGTCTCTCTCTCGCGCCCCCGCGCTGTCTCTCTCTCGCGCCCCCGCGCTGTCTCTCTCTCGCGCCCTCGCGCTGTCTCTCTCTCGCGCCCCCGCGCTGTCTCTCTGGAAGGCCATCAGTAACACCCATACCCCCCCCCCACACACACACACACACACACACACCAACACATAGACAGCTTATGACAGAATAGAGAGCTGCTGTGGCGCCCCTGCTCCTGCCCATCTGTTTCTATTTCTCTCTTTGCCCCCTTCACTCATCCATCCCTTCTCCCCCCAGCCCTGCCATCACATCGCCGCCCCACCTGAGCGCATTTGTCATCCCGACGATTCCCTTTATTATGAGTCCCGGCCTCAGCCTCCTTCTCCGACGCTGATGGAAAACTTGCAGCAATATGCAAAAAGGTAAATGCAGGTTGCCCCAGCAACTGCAGGCGGAGGTTATTTCCAAGCGCTGATGGAAATCAATGTCATGTGCCAGGCTCCTCAGTCCTCGGGAAAATTAGAAAGGGGGGGTAGGAGAAGGAGAGGGGAAGGATGGAGGAGGGGGGTGGAGAGGGCTGAAAGGACAAAGAAAGATGGAGGAGGAGAATTCAGGTTTTTCCTTCTGAACCTTAAGGGCCCCTGACTTTCCTTCAAAAGAGTCGCGGCCCTTTCATCAAGAAGCTGTTCCTTTCTTTCTTACTTTTCTTTTTCAGTCACTCAGTCACGCAGTCACTCAGTCACTCAGTCACGCAGTCACTCAGTCACGCAGTTTCTTTTTCAGTCACTCGCCATATATTTCCCCTTTCCGTCTTTTTTTGTTTATGGACAAAGGGACAAACAAACTCTCCTGCTGTAAGGTTGGCAGATCAAAAAGACGGTGTGCAAATTGGCTCACTGAGTAATATTGCACTGTGATACCAGGCTTCACCTGCCAACACAACACCTGCCAACACAACACAACATATAAACACAATGCAGAACAGCCACGACGACGTCATTGGACCAAGGTTTTTGATTATGCAAACACAGAACAAAACACAAAGCACTGCCAAGATTGCCTGTGATTTAGGAGGGATGTAGAGGGAGTATGTGGATGGCATCTTTAAATATATCCGCCTTGAATTGCCTCTCCTATTCAGCCATTTTAGCCTACAATCGGAGCTGCCTCAGGGCTGCATTATACTTCCAGAGGAGAATCCTCAAAGTCGTAAGATTTGAATATCCTGGGTTTGCCTGTGTTTTTATACATTTTGGATGAGAAGGTGAAATATCACGAGCGTGTGACTGAAGGCTACGATACACTGTGGGAATGGTTTGGTTTGGAATAGCTTGGAGATGTGGCGATGGTGAGCTTCTGTACAATACTCACTAGTGAATAGTGTATCTCATTGTGAAGTCAGGAGAACTTGGACAGCTGCAGCAGTATCCAGACAGTCAGACATACGTTATCCATAAAACTCCATTTCTATGCAACGAGGTCATTGTTGGTTGAATGTATATCCATTATAATCTTTGACTGGATACCAGGGTTAGGTTGGCGTCAATTCCATTTCAATTTCACTATACAGGAGGTGAATTCAAATTTCAATTCAAACATGGAAAATAACCTCATTGAAGATACATTTTCAATGAATCTCTTAACTGAACTGAATTGAAATGGAATTGACCTTCAACCTTTCCTGGCACAACCACAGACAATCAAGGCCAAACCTCTCTTTCCCGTATAGTATGTTACTGTATGTTAACCCTCACTGTGACTCACACACACACTCTCTCTCTCTCTCTCTCTCTTTCTCTCACACTCACACACACAGTGTTTGTCACAGTGGTAGGCTAGATGGCCCATGCCGGGGCACTGGCTGGCATCTCATTTGCATACTTAACACTGCGTTCACAGTCTAGTTGACACGTTTGCAACCCACCACTTATCCCATTACCGGGTGTCCCTCGCCGGGGTGTCCCTCGCCGGGGTGTCCCTCGCCGGGGTGTCCCTTCCCGCTGCATCGTCTGCTGTGTCTGCACTCTTTCTCACGCTCAGCTTTCCCACAATGTGAATGCATCATGCGTGTTCTGTGAATGCACACACATGTGACACACACACACACACACACACACACACACACACACACACACACACACACACACACACACAGAGAAAATGCAGGCACACACACACACACGTGTCATAAAAAGAGCACAACTGTATTTTTTTCATCGCTAAATGGACACAAACATCTTCAATGGTTTACCTTTTTTATTGTGTTTTAGGAAATTGTTCATATGCATGAATGAATATTGGATAACAATTATACAGTAGTCCATATTGAAGCTCAAGTAATTACATAAAAATAATTGTTGTTGACAAATCTGATTTTCCTGAAGTTTTTCCCCCGAGGAATGTTGAAGTCTGATCAAGGGGGTACATGATTTAAACACGTATCTCGCCACTCTCCCCTGCCACCCTTACACATACACACACATGCACTGTCACGCGCACACACACACACACACGCATGCGTATGCACAGGCTCATGCGCACACACCCATCACCATCACCCATCTTGCATTGCTCGTCTCATATGTATATACTGCATCCCTCTAATTACACCTCTGCTGTTTTCAACCAAGATCTCAGCGATCACTGCCTCATTGCCTGCACCCGTAATGGGTCAGCGGTCAAACGACCTCCACTCATCACTGTCAAACGCTCCCTGAAACATTTCAACGAGCAAGCCTTTCTAATCGACCTGGCCCTGGTATCCTGGAAGGATATTGACCTCATCCCGTCAGTAGAGGATGCCTGGTTATTTTTTAAAAATGCCTTCCTCTCCATCTTAAATAAGCATGCCCCATTCAAGAAATTTAGAACCAGGAACAGATATAGCCCTTGGTTCTCCCCAGACCTGACTGCCCTTAACCAACACAAAAATATCCTGTGGCGTTCTGCATTAGCATCGAACTGCCCCCGCGATATGCAACTTTTTAGGGAAGTTAGAAACCAATACACACAGGCAGTTAGAAACGCCAAGGCTAGCTTTTTCAAACAGAAATTTGCTTCGTGCAACTCCAACTCTAAAAAGTTCTGGGACATTGTAAAGTCCATGGAGAATAAGAACACCTCCTCCCAACTGCCCACTGCACTGAGGATAGGAAACTCTGTCACCACCGATAAGCCCACTATAATTGAGAATTTCAATAAGCATTTTTCTACGGCTGGCCATGCTTTCCACCTAACTACCCCTACTGCATTCAACAGCACTGCACCCCCCACAGCTACTCGCCCAAGCCTCCCCCATTTCTCCTTCTCCCAAATCCATTCAGCTGATGTTCTGAAAGAGCTGCAAAATCTGGACCCCTACAAATCAGCTGGGCTTGACAATCTGGACCCTTTCTTTCTAAAATTATCTGCCGAAATTATTGCAACCCCTATTACTAGCCTGTTCAACCTCTCTTTCGTGTCGTCTGAGATTCCCATAGATTGGAAAGCAGCTGCTGTCATCCCCCTCTTCAAAGGAGGTGACACTCTTGACCCAAGTTGCTACAGACCTATATCCATCCTACCCTGCCTTTCTAAGGTCTTCGAAAGCCAAGTCAACAAACAGATTACCGACTATTTTGAATCCCACCGCACCCTCTCCGCTATGCAATCTGGTTTCAGAGCTGGTCATGGGTGCACCTCAGCCACGCTCAAGGTCCTAAACGACATCGTAACCGCCATCGATAAGAAACATTACTGTGCTGCCGTATTCATTGACCTGGGCAAAGCTTTTGACTCTGTTAATCACCACATCCTCATCGGCAGACTTAGTAGCCTTGGTTTCTCAAACGATTGCGTCGCCTGGTTCACCAACTACTTCTCTGACAGAGTTCAGTGTGTCAAATCGGAGGGCCTACTGTCTGGACCTCTGGCAGTCTCTATGGGGGTACCACAGGGTTCAATTCTTGGGCCAACTCTTTTCTCTGTATACATAAATGATGTCGCTCTTGCTGCTGGTGAATCTCTGATCCACCTCTACGCAGACGACACCATTCTGTATACTTCTGGCCCTTCTTTGGACACTGTGTTAACAACCCTCCAGACGAGCTTCAATGCCATTCAACTCTCCTTCCGTGGTCTCCAACTGCTCCTAAACACAAGTAAAACTAAATGCATGCTCTTCAACCGATCGCTGCCTGCACCTGCCCGCCCATCCAGCATAACTTCTCTGGACGGTTCTAACTTAGAATTTGTGGACAACTACAAATACCTAGGTGTCTGGTTAGACTGTAAACTCTCCTTCCAGACTCACATCAATCATCTCCAATCCAAAGTGAAATCTAGAATTGGCTTCCTATTTCACAACAAAGCATCCTTCACTCATGCTGCCAAACATACCCTCGTAAAACTGACCATCCTACCAATCCTCGACTTCGGCGATGTCATTTACAAAATAGCCTCCAATACCCTACTCAACAAGCTGGATGCAGTCTATCACAGTGCCATCCGTTTTGTCACCAAAGCCCCATATACAACCCACCACTGCGACCTGTATGCTCTCGTTGGCTGGCCTTCACTTCATAATCGTCGCCAAACACATTGGCTCCAGGTCATCTACAAGACCCTGCTAGGTAAAGTCCCCCCTTATCTCCGCTCACTGGTCACCATAGCAGCACCCACCTGTAGCACGCGCTCCAGCAGGTATATCTCTCTGGTCACCCCTAAAGCCAACTCCTCCTTTGGTCGTCTCTCCTTCCAGTTCTCAGCTGCCAATGACTGGAACGAACTACAAAAATCTCTAAAACTGGAAACACTTATCTCCCTCACTAGCTTTAAGCACCAGCTGTCAGAGCAGCTCACAGATCTCTGCACCTGTACATAGCCCATCTTTAATTTAGCCCAAACTACTACCTTTTCCCCTACTGTATTTATTTATTTTATTTATTTTGCTCCTTTGCACCATATTATTTATATTTTAACTTTTAACTTTCTTCAAACTACAAATCTACCATTCCAGTGTTTTTCTTGCCATACTTTATTTACTTTGCCACCATGGCATTTTTTTGCCTTTACCTCCCTTATCTCACATCATTTGCTCACATTGTATATAGTCTTATTTTTTTCTACTGCATCATTGATTGTATGTTGTTTTACTCCATGTGTAACTCTGTGTTTTTGTATGTTGTCGAACTGCTTTGCTTTATCTTGGCCAGGTCGCAATTGTAAATGAGAACTTGTTCTCAACTTGCCTACCTGGTTAAATAAAGGTGAAAAAAATAAAAAAATTCTATACTATTCTACTGTATCTTAGTCCGTTCCGCTCTGACATCGCTCATCCATATGTATGTACAGTTGAAGTCAGAAGTTTACATACACTTAGGTTGGAGTTATGAAAACTCGTTTTTCAACCACTCCACAAATTTCTTGTTAACAAACTATAGTTTTGACAAGTCGGTTAGGACATCTATTTTGTGCATGACACAAGTCATTTTTCCAACAATTGTTTACAGACAGATTATTTCACTTATAATTCATTGTATCACAATTCCAGTGGGTCAGAAGTTTACATACACTAAATTGACTGTGCCTTT
Organism: Salmo trutta; assembly: GCF_901001165.1. NCBI lineage: Eukaryota > Metazoa > Chordata > Actinopteri > Salmoniformes > Salmonidae > Salmo > Salmo trutta. Next base: position 67,447,109 of record NC_042970.1, on the reverse strand, counting down.
AAACAGCTTGGAAAATTCCAGAAAATAATGTCATGGCTTTAGAAGCTTCTGATAGGCTAATTGACATCATTTGAGTCAATTGGAGGTGTACCTGTGGATGTATTTCAAAGCCTACCTTCAAACTCAGTGCCTCTTTACTTGACATCATGGGATTATCAAAAGAAATCAGCCAAGACCTCAGAAATAAAATTGTAGACCTCCACAAGTCTGGTTCATCCTTGGGAGCGATTTCCAAACGCGTGAAGGTACCGCGTTCATCTGTACAAACAATAGTACGCAAGTATAAACACCATGGGAACACGCAGCTGTCATACCGCTCAGGAAGGAGACGCGTTCTGTCTCCTAGAGATGAACGTACTTTGGTGCGAAAAGTGCAAATCAATCCCAGAACAGCAGCAAAGGACCTTGTGAAGATGCTGGAGGAAACAGGTACAAAAGTATCTATTTCCACAGTAAAACAAGTCCTATATCAACATAACCTGAACGGCCGCTCAGCAAGGAAGAAGCCACTGCTCCAAAACCGCCATAAAAAAGCCAGACTATGGTTTGCAACTGCACATGAGGACAAAGATTGTACTTTTTGGAGAAATGTCCTCTGGTCTAATGAAACAAAATAGAACTCTTTGACCATAATGACCATCGTTATGTTTGGATGAAAAAGGGGGAGGCTTGCAAGCCGAAGAACACCATCCCAACCGTGAAGCACGGGGGTGGCAGCATCATGTTGTGGGGGGTGCTTTGCTGCAGGAGGGACTGGTGCACTTCACAAAATAGATGGCATCATGAAGGAGGAAAATTATGTGGATATATTGAAGCAACATCAAGAAATCAGTCAGGAAGTTAAAGCTTGGTTGTAAATGGGTCTTCCAAATGGACAATGACCCCAAGCATACTTCCAAAGTTGTGGCAAAATGGCTTAAGGACAACAAAGTCAAGGTATTGGAGTGGCCATCACAAAGCCCTGACCTCAATCACATAGAAAATGTGTGGGCAGAACTGAAAAAGTGTGTGCGAGCAAGGAGGCCTACAAACCTGACTAAGTTGCACCAGCTCTGTCAGGAGGAATGGGCCAAAATTCCCCCAATTTTGTGGGAAGCTTGTGGAAGGCTACCTGAAACATTTCATCCAAGTTAAACAATTTAAAGGCAACGCTACCAAATACTAATTGAGTGTATGTAAACTTCTGACCCTCTGAGAATGTGATGAAAGAAATAAAGGCTGAAATAAATCATTCTCTCTACTATTATTCTGACATTTCACATTCTTAAAATAAAGTGGTGATCCTAACTGACCTAAAGCTGGGAATTTTTACTAGGATTAAATGTCAGGAATTGTGAAAAACTGAGTTTAAATGTATTCGTCTAAGGTGTATGTAAACTTCCGACATCAACTGTGTTAATAAGGCCATTAAGCTTTTAATTTGGGTTGGCGCCTCTGCTCTAGCTGTGTAATTCAAATGTTGAATAAATTCCGTCCCTGGCGCTTCCTGCAGCCATTCCTGCCTACCTACCCTATCCCTATCCCTCTATTTCTCTCTCTTCTGGGAGGGAAGCAGTACCATGTAAATATAACTGTTACCTACAAGCGATGAGGAGGAACAGCCTTTGTATTGTGTGTTCGGGGTTTTTCTCTTTACATTGTCTTTCCTCCTGGCCAGAGGCTACACTTTGGTTTTTGGTAAGAAACAGTGATGTCACTTTTTTTACTGAATTGAATTGTTGTTGCTGATAGGCCCATAGTATACCAACTTGATCATTCTTACTACTGTTAGGCATGAGGAGATCCACCATAACCTTCACATAAGGGCGTGTGACTGGACCATTTTTAGGCTTTCTTATAGCCCAGGTCTAAGCAACATTTCATACCTTCATTTTGATCCTGAGCCCAGGACTTCGCTGGCCCTGTTCTTGCCAGAGCAGGGTTACTGTAGCGTAGCTCAGCTTGTTATATAGTAATTTGTTCAGCTTAACCTGTTAGGCTGAGAAGGGTTAAGCTGGCCCTGGGGCCCGTTTTAACCCAGAGTTAACTTACAGATAGCCCGGGGCTAATAAAGTGCACTGTGAAAACCCCTGTAGGCCTTGGGGTTATCTGACCTTTTGGTCGTGGATGAGCATCGCTCAATATCTTGATCTACACTCAATAGCTTGATTTACTGTACACTCAATAGCTTGATTTACTGTACACTCAATAGCTTGATTTACTGTACACTCAATAGCTTTAGGCAATTTGTCCATAGAGAGAGAGACGTATCACTATATGGACAAACGTTATATTTTTGGGGGAGATTGCACAAGCTTTAGGTCTTTCTGTCGTTCACGTCATTGATGGACAGAACAAAAATGCCACAAGTTCATGTTAGGTCATTGATTGCCTATTATAAAGAGAGAGACAACTGATCGCTCTGCCAAATTAGACGAACTGGGATCGAAATATAATTATAATTATTTTATGTTGCTCCCTTGCTATTTCCATATAGAGAGATCATTGTAACCAGGAGACGCTACATTATGATCTTTCCTTCTCTCTCTCTCTTCCTCAGAGTGCTCTCTCGCTCGCTCAGCGCTCTATCTCAAGGGAAAATGGTAGCTAATTGTCTTCAAATATGCATTGTGGCGAAGAATATTAACAGACAACAGTCATTTTTGTTAACTTTCCCCAGCTACAAAACACATCTGCCAAGGAGTTGGCAGATATTTATTTTTATCACACTGCTCATTCTGTTTTCATTGTTTTGATTCAAGTTCTCCCTGAGGTTTTTTACATTTCAGTTATTTAGCAGCCGCTCTTATCCAGAGCAACTTACAATTAGTGCATTCATCTTAAGATAGCTAGGTGAGACAGCAACATGTCACAATTGTATCATGTACATTTTCCCTCAACAAAGTATTTATTAGAAAAGTCAGTACTTGAAGGGAATGAGAATGTCGGGGCACCGTGAGTTATTTAAGATGCTCTTCAAAGAGGAAGGGCTTCAGAAGTTTTCTGAAGATGGGCAGGGACTCCACGTTTCGGACTTTAGGGGAAGCTTGTTCCACTATTGGGGTGCCGGGACAGAGAAGAGCTTGGACTGGGCTGAGCAGGAGCTGCCTCCCATAGGAGTGGGATGGCCAAGGGACCAGAGGTAGTGGAATGGAGTGCTCGGGTTGGGGTGTAGGGTTTGAGCATAGCCTGACCGTAAGGAGGGGCAGTTCCCCTTGCTGCTCCGTAGGCGTGCACTAGGGTCTTGAAGATGATGCGTGCTTTGTCTGGAAGCCAATTGTAACGATCGTCTGGAAGAGGGGACCAAGATGCAGCGTGGTTGGTGGTCATAATGATTTTTTATGATACACTTCAAAAAAAAAAAACATGGAAAACGAAAGCCAACAGTTCTGTCAGTGCAAACCACACAACAGAAACTACTACCCACAAAACCCCAAAGGAAACAGGCTGCATAAGTATGATTCCTAATCAGAGACAACGATAGACAGCTGCCTCTGATTAGGAACCCTACTCGGCCCAAAACAAAGAAATACAAAAACATAGAAAAAGGAACATAGAACGCCCACCCAATGTAACACCCTGGCCTAACCAAAATAAAGAACAAAAAAAACCTGTCTATGGCCAGGGCGTTACACCAATGGAGTGTGCAGAGGGGCGGTGTGACATGGAACTTAGAAGGGCTTATATGAAGAAAAGTCTCCATTAAAGGATGGGAAAGGGGATACCTAGTTAGTTGCGCAACTGAATGCATTCAACCGAAATGGGTCTTCAATCTGCCGTTCTTCCCCCCTGAATCAGAGGTGTGGGGGGCTGCCTTAATCGATGTCCACGTCATCAGCACCCAGGCAGTAGTTGTTGTTGGGGGTTAATTGCCTTGCTCAAGGGCAGAATGGCAGATTATTCCACATTGCCGGGTCGGGGTTTCGAACCAGCGATCTTTCAGTTACTGGCCCAACACTCTTAAACCGCTAGGCTACCTGCAGCCCCCTTATTTGGCAATGTTTCTCAGTTCAGTGTTTCTCAGTTCAGTGTTTCTCAGTTCAGTGTTTCTCAGTTCAGTGTTTCTCAGTTCAGTGTTTCTCAGTTCAGTGTTTCTCAGAGAGCTGTCCTGTACCCGTGAGACATGTTCAGGATCTGGTTATTCCTAGAATGAATATCATTAACCAGCTAAAATGAGATAAAAGCTATCAGATCGGAGCAGAGTTAAGTGAATGATCTGTTATGTATGCACACACGGGGTGGAGCTGGATGGATGGAGAGATGGAGAGGAGTAGAGGGGGGAGTAGGCCTTGTGTCTGGTCAAGGGCCTGAGATGTGGTTCACGCGGCACCCAGACCCTGTGTCTCTCTTCACCAGCTGTTGAGCCAAGCCCTCTGTGTTACACTTACACTTATATGCACGTATTAGTGTCTACATGTGCCTGCTGACACACCGACAAACCCATTATCATGAGGGCAGATATACAGTATGTACCAATAAGGCCTGTTAGTACTGTGAGTTAGGTAGCACAGAGACATGAGATTACAATGGGAGGAAATAGACAAAGTGTGTGTGTGTGTGTGTGTGTGTGTGTGAGATTGAACAAATCCATTCAGGGTTGCAGCCTCTCTCTGCTCTGACAGACTGCATCGCCGTGCTCAGCCAGTTCATTGCTGTCATTCCTTACATCTTTTGACATTTTCAATTATGTCTTTCACACATGGCTGGCCGCTTGTTTTTTTTCTCTCCTCCCATCACACTCCTTCGCTCTCTCCCTCTTTTTTTTCTCTCTTTCGTCTTCGCCTCCATTCCGTTTCCTTTGTAACTGTGTGTGTGGGTGTTGTATGTGTCAGCCCTTTAGACATGTGGGGGTCAGTTCACCTAGGGATCCTATTACTCCACTGCCCTGTGGTGGAACGAGGGATGGGGGGGAGGGAGGAGGAAGGGATAGGGAGGTGGGAGGGAGGGAGGGATAGGGAGGTGGGAGGGAGGGAGGGAGGGATAGGGAGGTGGGAGGGAGGGATGGGGAGGAGGGGGGAGGAAGAAGGGATGGGGAGGTGGGAGGGATGGGGAGGAGGGAGGGATGGGAGGGAGGGAGAGAAGCAGGGAGGGATGGATGGGGAGGCGGGAGGGAGGGGGGGCTGTGGCGCAGCGAGGGATGGGGAGGAGGGATGGAGGGGGGGCTGTGGCGGAGCGAGGGATGGGGAGGAGGGATGGAGGGGGGGCTGTGGCGGAGCGAGGGATGGGGAGGAGGGATGGAGGGGGGCTGTGGCGGAGCAAGGGATGGGGAGGAGGGATGGAGGGGGGGCTGTGGCGGAGCGAGGTATGGGGTGGAGGGATGGAGGGGGGCTGTGGCAGAGCGAGGTATGGGTTGGAGGGATGGAGGGATGGAGGGGGGGCTGTGGCGGAGCGAGGTATGGGGAGGAGGGATGGGGGGCTGTGGCGGAGCGAGGTATGGGGAGGAGGGATGGGGGGGCTGTGGCGGAGCGAGGTATGGGGAGGAGGGATGGAGGGGGGGCTGAGGCGGAGCGAGGTATGGGGAGGAGGGATGGAGGGGGGGCTGTGGCGGAGCAAGGGATGGGGAGGAGGGATGGAGGGGGGGCTGTGGCGCAGCGAGGTATGGGGTGGAGGGATGGAGGGGGGCTGTGGCAGAGCGAGGTATGGGTTGGAGGGATGGAGGGATGGAGGGGGGGCTGTGGCGGAGCGAGGTATGGGGAGGAGGGATGGGGGGCTGTGGCGGAGCGAGGGATGGGGAGGAGGGATGGAGGGGGGCTGTGGCGGAGCGAGGGATGGGGAGGAGGGATGGAGGGGGGCTGTGGCGGAGCGAGGGATGGGGAGGAGGGATGGAGGGGGGCTGTGGCGGAGCGAGGTATGGGGAGGAGGGTTGGAGGGGGGGCTGTGGCGGAGCGAGGTATGGGGAGGAGGGATGGGGGGGCTGTGGCGGAGCGAGGGATGGAGGGGGGGCTGTGGTGGAGCGAGGTATGGGGAGGAGGGATGGGGGGCTGTGGCGGAGCGAGGGATGGAGGGGGAGGGATGGAGGGGGGGCTGTGGTGGAGCGAGGTATGGGGAGGAGGGATGGGGGGGCTGTGGCGGAGCGAGGGATGGAGGGGGAGGGATGGAGGGGGGGCTGTGGTGGAGCGAGGGATGGGGAGGAGGGATGGGGGGCTGTGGCGGAGCGAGGGATGGGGAGGAGGGATGGGGGGCTGTGGCGGAGCGAGGGATGGGGAGGAGGGATGGAGGGGGGCTGTGGCGGAGCGAGGTATGGGGAGGAGGGATGGAGGGGGGCTGTGGCGGAGCGAGGTATGGGGAGGAGGGATGGGGGGCTGTGGTGGAGCGAGGTATGGGGAGGAGGGATGGAGGGGGGGCTGTGGCGGAGCGAGGTATGGGGAGGAGGTATGGGGTGGAGGGATGGAGGGGCTGTGGCGGAGCGAGGTATGGGGAGGAGGGATGGAGGGGGGCTGTGGCGGAGCGAGGGATGGGGAGGAGGGATGGAGGGGGGCTGTGGCGGAGCGAGGTATGGGGAGGAGGGATGGAGGGGGCTGTGGCGGAGCGAGGGATGGGGAGGAGGGATGGAGGGGGGGCTGTGGCGGAGCGAGGTATGGGGAGGAGGGATGGGGGGGCTGTGGCGGAGCGAGGTATGGGGAGGAGGGATGGAGGGGGGCTGTGGCGGAGCGAGGTATGGGGAGGAGGGATGGAGGGGGGGCTGTGGCGGAGCGAGGGATGGGGAGGAGGGATGGGGGGCTGTGGTGGAGCGAGGGATGGGGAGGAGGGATGGAGGGGGGGCTGTGGCGGAGCGAGGTATGGGGAGGAGGGATGGAGGGGGGGCTGTGGCGGAGCGAGGGATGGGGAGGAGGGATGGGGGGGCTGTGGTGGAGCGAGGTATGGGATGGAGGGGGGCTGTGGCGGAGCGAGGTATGGGGAGGAGGGATGGAGGGGGGCTGTGGCGGAGCGAGGGATGAGGAGGAGGGATGAGGGGGCTGTGGCGGAGCGAGGGATGGGGAGGAGGGATGGAGGGGGGGCTGTGGTGGAGCGAGGTATGGGGAGGAGGGATGGAGGGGGGGCTGTGGTGGAGGAGAGAAGTGGGTGTTGTCAGATATGTCAAGGGCTCTGTTCAATTTATATGGTGATCCTAAGGGGATCTCACAGGGCTGTGTGAGAGTGGGTGTGCCCGTCCGTCTGATACCTAGTTTTCTTCCCATTCAATACATGATGTCCACTGACAAGACAATGGTTAAAGGGCTTGGTTCATTGTAAAGTATGGGGGTGACACTCTTTTTTTAAAGTGTTTTACTGACAGTGATTGGTTGAATGAGCGGGAAACGGATAGAGGGGTATCACTGTAGAAGGAATTGTAGGCCACATGCGATGTAGACGGCTTTAACTGTAAAACCAACCCACAAGCACAAGGATTTAGCTTTTTCAGGATTTCATTATGGTAATGAGTGATTTCACATTGTAAACTGATTTCTGGGGAAACCCCTCTTTGGCAGAGTGACGTAATAATAATATGCGGTATTCGTAATGACTTCAGCAGCATAATCAGCATATTTAGCGTCATTATGAAACACGCTGCCTTTCCCAACACCCTCCACCTCCTTCATCACCACAACTACCGTGCCTGCTCATGCCTTACAGCCATGCTTTTTGGTTAATGACATGAGCTGGTTGCCAGGTTCCACACTTTATCCCCCTCCGGCTGAATCTTGACCCTGACCCTCTTCAGGACTGTGAGGGGGGCGTGGACGTGTAGATATGGCAACCCACTGGGGCGATGTAGATGAACAAGAAAAACGGGAGTCGTCAAGGAGGGCTGATTAACGAGCCTTTAATTGAATCAGTGATTCCCCATCTCGCCGGTCCACTCCACGTGGCTCCTCCTTAGCAGCTTATTATTTTTAACAAGTCTGGGATCTCCCCTCCGTTTCTTCTCTCTTTCCTTCTCTTTTCTACGGGCCCTTATCAGTGTCAGAGGCCCCAGACTGGGAGTGAATGGAAGGAAGGCCAATGATTAATGGAGATTTAAGACCTGTGGAAGACATCTAATCACTCTCGCTCTACCCTGCACTCTTTCTCTCCTTCTCGTTCTTACTGTTTCTCACCCGCTTTATTTCTCTCTCTCTCTTTCCCGTTTTTCTCTCTCTCTCTCTCTCTTTCTCTTCCCCTCTCCTTCTCCGTCCCTCCCTCTACATTCATTGTGGACTGCTTGCCACCGTCAGGAAATTACACCACAGCCAATTACAGTGTTGAGATTTTAGCCCGGCGAAGATACTTATCTGACACTGCCAGATTCCTGTGTGTGCGTACGCCTGTGTTTGAGCGGTTAAGAGCAAGTCGCTGGGTCTCATTTTGTACTGCTGAGCAATGGCATGGCTATATATTGTTTTGTATCATGCTGTCTATAGGTACTAAGACAGTGACTGTAGCTAAAGTTGTTTCAGGCATCAACCTGTGAGAAATGAGGCTCTTTGCCCGTTGCCCTAACCATGAGAGTGTACGGGCAATTACTCAATCTGCACACCACTAGATGGCTATGGGAAATGTAAAAAAATAGAGGCAAATCTGATACATTTTCTGATGATTGGACATTACGGCGGAGAGAGAAAAGCTTTGCGGTAAGACACAATAGGAAACATTTAACTGACAGTGATTATTAAGAGCCCCCATCATTATCTTCGCTAACACTGAAAGCCAAGGTGTGTGTGTGTGTGTGTGTGTGTGTGTGTGTGTGTGTGTGTGTGTGTGTGTGTGTGTGTGTGTGTGTGTGCGTGACAGGCCGTAAAGGTAAAATAACTCCCTCTCTGTGCTTATTACTCTCGCAAGCTTAAACTCCTTCCTAGATTGACACATTGCCACTCTAGAGTGCTTTTGGCTGGCGGCTGCGAGTATCATTCATCTGGAAGGCTTTTAAAAAATGTATTTCACACAGGATGGGGAGGAGGTGTGTTTAAGGCCTTCTCTCTGAGAGGTATTGCCTCCCTTATTGCTGTTGAAAACCCCCATCAGTGCCAAGCTAGGCTGATTTATGTGTCTGATTCCTCCACCTCCAGTTCTTCCATTAGCTTTACAATATTCCCATTGTAACGCCACTGTTATCACCTGAACCCACACCTGGCTGCCAGCCGCCTTGGCCGTGTGAGGGACAATCAAACAGGGAGGGAGGGAGGGACGGAGGAAGGGAGGGGATGAATGGAGATGTCCATCTAAGCCTTGACTTTATTGCCTCAGAATGAGGGTGTATGTAGTGTCTCGTAAGGTGCTGGGGGTTAACTGCATGGAGATAGGAGGGAGGGAGGTGTGAGGGGAGGAGATGGGAGATGTCCATCTTAACCTCCCTTATTGCCTTCAAAAAGGTGGAAGGACGGTCTATGGGGTCTTTCAAGGTGCTGGGGTTGAACCTATAGAGAGAGGGTGGTAGTAGAGCCATCTGAGTATGCCCCCTGACCTAATTTAGATGGGTCTTTATTGAGGAAGGTCGAGATGGAAGAGCCTGTCTGTAATGAGAATTAGCCAGGGTGATTTCAAGTGACTGAGATCAATGCATGTTGTCATGATGTGGAGGTAATAAGAATGTGATGCCCATTGTGTTATTGGTTGATGCCCATTGTGTTATTGGTTGATGCCCATTGGGTTATTGGTTGATGCCCATTGGGTTATCGGTTGATGCCCATTGGGTTATCGGTTGATGCCCATTGGGTTATCGGTTGGTGGTTGAATGTGCATATTCGCCATATAGACAATTGTTTCTTTTTAGTCTATTGTGTGTCTGTTTTCTGATGCGTATTTCAAATCAAATGTAATTTTATTTCTAACGTATTTTTCAGACGTTATCGCGGGTGTAGCGAAATGCTTATGTTCCTAGCTCAGTGCAGTAATAAATCAAATCAAATTTTATTTGTCACATGCGCCGAATACAACAGGTCCCTTACCGTGAAATGCTTACTTACAAGCCCTTAACCAACGATGCAGTTAAAGAAATAGAGTTAATTAAATATTTACTAAATAAACAGAAGTTTAAAAAAATCGAATCAATCAAAAAGTAACACAAGAAATGTACATAACAATAACGAGGCTGTATACATGGGGTACCAGTACCGAGTCAATGTGCAGGGGTACAGGTTAGTCTAGGTAATTTGTAAAGTGACTATGCATAGATAATAATAAACAGCGAGTAGAAGCAATGTAAAAACAAAGGGGGGGGGGGGTCAATGTAAATAGTCCGGGTGACCATTTGAGTAGTTGTTCAGCAGTTTTATGGCTTGGGGGTAGAAGCTGTTAAGGAACCTTTTGGTCCTAGACTTGGCGCTCCGGTACCGCTTGCCATGCGGTGGCAGACAGAATATATACACTGCTCAAAAAAATAAAGGGAACACTTAAACAACACAATGTAACTCCAAGTCAATCACACTTCTGTGAAATCAAACTGTCCACTTAGGAAGCAACACTGATTGACAATAAATTTCACATGCTGTTGTGCAAATGGAATAGACAACAGGTGGAAATTATAGGCAATTAGCAAGACACCCCCAATAAAGGAGTGGTTCTGCAGGTGGGGACCACAGACCACTTCTCAGTTCCTATGCTTCCTGGCTGATGTTTTGGTCACTTTTGAATGCTGGCGGTGCTTTCACTCTAGTGGTAGCATGAGACGGAGTCTACAACCCACACAAGTGGCTCAGGTAGTGCAGCTCATCCAGGATGGCACATCAATGCGAGCTGTGGCAAGAAGGTTTGCTGGGTCTGTCAGCGTAGTGTCCAGAGCATGGAGGCGCTACCAGGAGACAGGCCAGTACATCAGGAGACGTGGAGGAGGCCGTAGGAGGGCAACAACCCAGCAGCAGGACCGCCCTCTCCGCCTTTGTGCAAGGAGGAGCATGAGAAGCACTGCCAGAGCCCTGCAAAAGGACCTCCAGCAGGCCACAAATGTGCATGTGTCTGCTCAAACGGTCAGAAACAGACTCCATGAGGGTGGTATGAGGGCCCGACGTCCACAGGTGGGGGTTGTGCTTACAGCCCAACACCGTGCAGGACGTTTGGCATTTGCCAGAGAACACCAAGATTGGCAAATTCGCCACTGGCGCCCTGTGCTCTTCACAGATGAAAGCAGGTTCACACTGAGCACATGTGACAGACGTGACAGTCTGGAGACGCCGTGGAGAACGTTCTGCTGCCTGCAACATCCTCCAGCATGACCGGTTTGGCGGTGGGTCAGTCATGGTGTGGGGTGGCATTTCTTTGGGGGGCCTCACAGCCCTCCATGTGCTCGCCAGAGGTAGCCTGACTGCCATTAGGTACCGAGATGAGATCCTCAGACCCCTTGTGAGACTATATGCTGGTGCGGTTGGCCCTGGGTTCCTCCTAATGCAAGACAATGCTAGACCTCATGTGGCTGGAATGTGTCAGCAGTTCCTGCAAGAGGAAGGCATTGATGCTATGGACTGGCCCGCCCGTTCCCCAGACCTGAATCCAATTGAGCACATCTGGGACATCATGTCTGGCTCCATCCACCAACGCCACGTTGCACCACAGACTGTCCAGGAGTTGGCAGATGCTTTAGTCCAGGTCTGGGAGGAGATCCCTCAGGAGACCATCCGCCACCTCGTCAGGAGCATGCCCAGGCGTTGTAGGGAGGTCATACAGGCACGTGGAGGCCACACACACTACTGAGCCTCATTTTGACTTGTTTTAAGGACATTACATCAAAGTTGGATCAGCCTGTAGTGTGGTTTTTCACTTTCATTTTGAGTGTGACTCCAAATCCAGACCTCCATGGGTTGATCAATTGGATTTCCATTGATTATTTTTGTGTGATTTTGTTGTCAGCACATTCAACTATGTAAAGAAAAAAGTATTTAATAAGATTATTTATTTCATTCAGATCTAGGATGTGTTGTTTAAGTGTTCCCTTTAATTTTTTGAGCAGTATATATATATATATATATATATATATATATATATATATATTACGCGCGCACACACACACACACTGCTTTCGGGAAGTATTCAGACCCCTTCCCTTTTTCAACATTTTGTTATACAGCCTTATTCCAAAATTGATCAAATAATTTGTTTCCTCATAAAATACAAATCCATTATTTACATAAGTATTCAGAACCTTTACTCAATACTTTATTGAAGCACCTTTGGCAGCAATTACAGCCTTGAGTCTTCTTGGGTATGGCACTATAAGCTTGGCACCTGTATTTGGGGAGTTTCTCCCATTCTTCTCTGCAGATCCTCTCAAGCTCTACCAGGTTGGATGGGGAGAGTTGCTGCACAGCTATTTTCAGGTCTCTCCAGAGAGGTTCGATCGGGTTCAAGTCCGGGCTCTGGTTGGGCCGCTCAAGGACATTCAGAAACTGATGGTGTGTATATAGACATTATGGACAGTATTTTTCAGCTGCTGCCCTGGCATATGGTTGTCCAGATGTCCTCCTTCAACATAAAAGTCTCCATTCGCTCTAAAATATGCTATATTCTTTGAAAAATACCTTTCCTCTATACTTTCAATCAGTTGTATTCCTGTTAAATATATTTTTAATATGCACCTTTAAGAGGAGGGAGATGAGAAAAACATGAGGAGGGAGGAGAAGAGAAGCGGGGACCCCAGTATTGCAGGAATAGCATAGCCTGCCTTCCTTCAACTCTGCCGAAGATAAAGGTTGTGCCCCAAAAGGCCCCCTATTCCCTTTATAGTGTACTACTTTGGACCAGTGCCCTATCGGTCAAGTAGTGCACTAAATAGGGGAAATGGTGCCATTTGGGAAAGAGCCAGAGTGAGGGGAGAAGTTTTAATATCTCTAAATCAGCCGCTCGATATTGAAAGTGTCACCTAATTGAAAATGATTTAGGACACTCAGCGCCTCGGCAATCATATATAAATTCTCTCCGACACCCCTTCCAAAGTCTCTCTATTCCTACTTTATGACTCATTTGCATGGAGGGCCTTGGAGAGTATAAACCATGCAAATGATATGGGGCTGCTGCACAAGGTGATTTCTCCATCCCTCACTTTCTCCATCCATCCATCCATCTCTCTCTCTCTCTAGCTCTCTCTATCTCTGTCTCTATCTCTCTCTCTGTCTCTCTCTCTCTGTCTCTCTCTGTCGTTCTCTTGCCCCCCCTACCTCCCCCCTCTCCTTAGCCTCAGGAGAAGTGCATTCTAGTCTGCTTTGCCACCTTTGTCCAGAAAGTCGTTTCTCTTGTTGATGCCCTGCTCACTGAATTTTATTGCTTTCCAATTGGCATGGGTTAGACAGGGGCAAGGCAGAAAGTGCAAGATGCCACGGCATGAATACCAACTGAATACCAGACAGTCATGTAAGATTTCTGAGCCCAGTATCAAACTGTTTGTCATAGGATTAATAGAGATGGCCATTAGCTAGGTTTCCATCCAATTGGCGACATATTTTCATGCAAATATTCTAAAATCTGCAAAAAGAAAATAGTTGCATTTTCCCACCAGTGGTGTTTCCACTTGTTGCGGATAACAATCAGTGAGTGATGACATAGTGCACACAATGTACTTACAGATGCACTGTGCAGAAATCGCTCCGGTTGCTCAAATTCTAATAGTTCACCTAATTTCAGTTTGTGTCAAAACAAGTATAGTGTAGAGAATCATTGTACCATCTAAACCGCTGTGAAATATATTTTCCCATGACCCAAAATATTGTATTTTCAACTGTTTGAAGCTGGTGCACAAAACTGAAGTAAAAGATGCAAAAACTAAACTTAAAAATGGGAAGCATAGAAGTAGCGCACATAGAACAGATCTACTGCTTCTTAGACTTGCTTTCTATGAAAATGACAGATCAATAACTCACATTTCTATGTGAATTTTGTCAGGTTGCCAAAAAGTTACATATTGCAGCTTTAAGTTTTCACGTACCAAATATATATATTTTTAAGTTCAATGTGTATCCACCACATTTTCAACTCTACCGATTTAGTTTTGTCACAAACTGTTGCGTCTGGCCAACAGCTCGCAGATACAGTGCGGGTAGGTGAGTCGACATGATGAGATGAAAGCGAGAATGTTTTCATTTGTCAAACGGCAGTCAAGCATTGATCATCATGTCACCAGAATAAGACCTTCGATTTTTTTATTGGAAAGGAGCATCAAAGCTCAACACCGTGCACTTTCACCACCGTGTGAAGTTCATCATTTCGTATGTAGCCTAATAAACCTCATGGTTTCCCGAGTCGTAGTGGGAGGACCACACCATATCGTTGCGTTTACTTTGATATGATGGTTATTATATCAATATTTCTGCATAAAGGTGTTTCCATCACCATTTCTCGCATAATTAATTATACTGACACAAAAAGATCCCACCATGTCAAACGATTATAAAATTGTACTGAAACTTCCTGTTTTCATCACAGCTGTCGTGACCAAAGAGTACAATATGAAGATGGGCATCAACTGCTTCTGCAATAGAAATCACCGATCACACTGAAAGACAATGTCATGGTGACGTTGGCTAGCTGAGCTCATGTGCAGAAACACGTCATCGGTCGTCTCGCGCCGAACTGCGCATGTGACTCCATCGATATACTTATTTTTTTTTACAGACATTTTAACGTGTCAGTTTGTCACCTTTACGAGGTTGGAGTAATAACATGTTCAGCTACTTAAGACATTGGCTCGCATATGGGTTGTGCCTTTAGATTTGGAGAAAATGAACAACTAAGGAAGAATTATTTACTTCTCTCATTGACTTCTCAAACCCCAAAGCCCGGCCTGGTCTGTTTCGCAAGCATTCCAGGAAGTCTCGCAATGTTGCGCATCTGGGTTTAGAAATTCTGTGGTATGACCTTACTTGCATAAAAACTGTGGATGGAAACGTGGTTAATGTAATACAATGTATTATATTTGCGTGCTTTCTAACATGCTGTTCTTGTGCTTTGAATAAAACACTTCTTAATCAACCAGGAACGCTTCACTACAAACGGGCTTAGTTGACTGAGGGCCAAAGCCTGCGTGGGCTTACTGGGCTAGTAACATCCTCCACTGAGCGTTCCTTTCCCTTTCAATACTGTCATCTCTACAGTTCTACATTTAGGAGGCTAAATAGACTCCTGGAAGGAGATGAAAAGTGCATCTTCGTCTCCCTCTAGAGATTTTAGTTGGCCCTGGAAGAGGATGAAAACAACTGAACGCATCCAAGAATAGATGAAGAGAGAGCTATTAGACTTACCTGAACGTCTTCCCTCCTCTTCCCTTCCTCTCAGTGGAGTGTAAAAACTGGGGATGAGCTCCAAAAGGCCAAAAGTACACGGTCGCTCATTATGGATGAAATAAAACTTTTGACTTGAAAGTCCTCTATTTGGTCTCTAGAGAGGGAGAGAGTTGGGGGGGGTGAGAGTGAGAGAGAAACATAGATAGTTGGGGAGACAAAATCAATAACAATCTGTTGTATTCCTTTCCAAATTGGACCAATGTTACAAAGTTAAACATTACTATAACCACTGGTGCTGCTGTTATCATTGAAGTGTGTATGGAAAGTGGCAGGAGAGAATATCGATTCACTCATCAAATGCTGTTTGGTCTGTCCTTGTTGAAATGGGGCCCATCCCACTGGGTACAATTTGTGGGAAAACAACTACGCCCTCTCTATTTATCTGGATCTTTGGTTATGGTTCATTCGCCAGATAGTTTTTGTGTGTGTGTGTGCTTTCAAGTCTAATTGTGTGTGTATGTGCGTGTACAGACTGATTGCTGCTGCAGTCTCAAGTGTTGCCCAGGGAGTGTTCAGTGGTAGCAGAATCTGTTTGTCTTCCAGTGCAGCTCAAACACTGCCTCCCCACGGGCCTCCTCTCAGGGCTAATTGAGAGACTACATAGAGAGGGGCTGATAGAGTCACGCTCACACAGGCTCAATTACACAGAGGGAGACACTGACACACACACACACACACAAGCACACAGACACGCGCTTACGTAACCTCACACCATAATCGCCCCTTTGGAGATGACTGCACTGGATACGACATCAGTGAGTACTCGGTGTAGGGGTAACCAAATAGTCGATGCATTGTTATGTGGTGTCGCTGTACCTCCCCCTTCAGTCTTCAGCACTATATATCTGTGCCTTGGGGAAGTGAGCAGATCTGACGTCTGTGTGTGTGTGTATGATGTTTATGCTGGTTGGCATGCTTTTGTGTGTGTGTGTGTGTGTGTGTGTGTGTGTGTGTGTGTGTGTGTGTGTGTGTGCGTGCTCGCTCTATACAGAATATCTCTATCCTCAGCACTCCATAGCCATTAGTCTTGAGGAGAGCTAGTCTACTATCAGGAGAATAACTGGTAGAAACAAGTGGATTAGGACTCATAACAAGGACAGGCAATAACCTCTGATGGATGACAGCCTTCCTATTGAAGCCGTTAGGATCCATGGCTTTTCTTTTCTTCCTTTCACTGCCTGTGTGTGTGTGTGTGTGTGTGACTGTGTATGTGAAGGAGGGAATTTTATATTACAGTAATAGCATTCCATCTGTTTTGATGCTGCTCTGCTCTATGGGATCCAGACTCTTCATTCTAATGCAGAGAAGACCGGCCTGGAAATGTCAAGAAATATTTGCTACCTCTGGTACTTTCTGCTTTATTGAAAGACACACACGCACAAACACGCATGCCGCTAGAACAGACTTGTCGTCGAGGTTTCATTGCTTCAGTCGTCGCTTTACAGAACAATGGCGCCCCAAAGAAAGAAAGACTGTTTAGTCAATGGGGCCTTTTTACAAGTCATTTAAGGGGATAAAAAGCCTGTCCTTTTCACGGGCGACACCAGTGTCAATGCTTACTGTGTTTCAAAGGTGCTTCAGGGCCATTTACGACCTGGTGGCACCGCGGCGTAGCTCTTTGATTAAAACAGCTTCAGTTGAAAAAGGAGCGGGAGCTGTGACACTCCACTGTTAAGTGAATATGGAAATGACCTCCCTGGATTTGTCATTTGCACCCACCGCTATAGCACACTGCACGCCAAACACAGAGTGTGTGTGTGTGTGTGTGTGTGTGTGTGTGTGTGTGTGTGTGTGTGTGTGTGTGTGTGTGAGCGCATGCAGTGTGCCTGTGCATGCACGTCTGTGTGTGTGTGTGTGTGTGTGTGCTGGCAGTGTGTATGAATAGCCTATGCGTGTGTGCAGAGACGGGAGGGAGGGAGGGAGAAAAGAGGGGGAGAGATGGGATGATGAGCCCTGTGGAGTGGCTTCGCTGCGAGTCAAGTGTCCTGTTTTGATTAATTAATCGGCTTCCACAGGCTGGGGCTGGCCCCCCTAACACAGGCTGAGAGCACCGCCTCGCCTTATCTCTCAGCTCATCAGGAGAACAGTTAATACCTACAGCTACTGCATAGATAACGCACTGGAGCCTGGGCTCATATACCAACGCACACACGTACACACACACACACACGTAGGTACACACACACACATATTAAGACACACACACAGATATACACTTATACACACGTACTGCACAGGCACATACAAATTCTGTACACACCACACACACACACCACAGATACAAATTCTGTTCACACACTCACATGCACACGCACGTCACAAACCACCCTGTCGATAACACACAATGCATCTCTGCATGTCTGTAGGTGCAGTAGGTGAGCTAACTCATTAGCATGTGTGCTTTGTAACGTGTCATTGGCACTCGGATGAACAGTGTCCTCATGAAGAGAGCTGCTCATTAACCCCAACAAAACTATTGTCATGCAGTAATGGACCTAATTGTTAAGCTTGTCATCATATTTCTTTCTTGTGTATTAAAAATATATTAATATGGCTTGGTGTCATTAATCAAATAATTGAATAGATTAAATTGGTGGGAGTCTTATTTGGAGAGATACTGTAAGATATTTATTGTGTTGGATAGTTAATTAGCTGCCGTTGATAAGCATCATAATTTGAATGGATACTTCATTGGTTGACACTGTTGGTTTACGTCCTCTCACTGTCAACTGCATTTATTTTCAGCAAACTTAACATGTGGAAATATTTGTATAAACATAACAAGATTTAACAACTGAGACATAAACGGAACAAGTTCCACAGACATGTGACTAACAGAAATGGAATAATGTGTCCCTGAACAAAGGGGGGTCAAAATCAAAAGTAACAGTCAGTATCTGGTGTGGCCACCAGCATCATTAAGTACTGCAGTGGATGTCGTCCTCATGGACTGCACCAGATTTGCCAGTTCTTGCTGTGAGATGTTACCCCACTCTTCCACCAAGGCACCAGCAAGTTTCCGGACATTTCTGGGGGGGAATGGCCCTAGCCCTCACCCTCCGATCCAACAGGTCCCAGGTGTGCTCAATGGGATTGAGATCCAGGCTCTTCGCTGGCCATGGCAGAACACTGACATTCCTGTCTTGCAGAAAATCACGCACAGAACGAGCAGTATGGCTAGTGGCATTGTCATGCTGGAGGGTCATGTCAGGATGAGCCTGCAGGAAGGGTACCACATGAGAGAGGAGGATGTCTTCCTGTAATGCACAGCGTTGAGATTGCCTGCAATGACAACAAGCTCAGTCCGATGACGCTGTGACACACCGCCCCAGACCATGAGGGACCCTCCACCTCTAAATCGATCCTGCTCCAGAGTACAGGCCTCGGTGTAACGCTCATTCCTTCGACGATAACCGCGAATCCGACCATCACCCCTGGTGAGACAAAACCGCGATTCATCAGTGAAGAGCACTTTTTGCCAGTCCTGTCTGGTCCAGCGACGGTGGGTTTGTACAGGCCTACAAGCCCTCAGTCCAGCCTCTCTCAGCCTATTGCGGACAGTCTGAGCACTGGTTGAGGGATTGTGCGTTCCTGGTGTAACTCGGGCAGTTGTTGTTGCCATCCTGTACCTGTCCTGCAGGTGTGATGTTCGGATGTACCGATCCTGTGCAGGTGTTTTTACACATGGTCTGCCACCACGAGGACGATTAGTTGTCCGTCCTGTCTCCCTGTAGTGCTGTCTTTGGCGTCTCAGTGCGGACATTGCAATTTATTGCCCTGGCCACATCTGCAGTCCTCATGCCTCATTGCAGCATGCCTAAGGCACGTTCACGCAGATGAGCAAGGACCCTGGGCGTCTTTCTTTTGGTGTTTTTCAGAGTCAGTAGAAAGGCCTCTTTAGTGTCCTAAGTTTTCATAACTGTGACCATAATTGCCTACCATCTGTAACGACCGTTCCACAGGTGCATGTTCATTAACTTGTTATGGTTCATTGAACAAGCATGGGAAACAGTGTTGAAACCCTTTACATTGAAGATCTGTGAATTTATTTGGATTTTTACAAATTATCTTTGAAAGACAGGGTCCTGAAAAAGGGCAGTTTCTTTTTTTGCTGAGTTTGTATGTATTTATGTAAAAAATCGGGACCACAACGAAAATAAGTCCCCGACTTTATTGTGCACTTAAAAAAATTGTTGTACTTTGTGTGTGTTTTTTTAAGTGACAAATAAAATCAATCAATCCAAACAGCGGCCATTTGATGAATGTGTTGCATATATTTTAGATAATTATAAATATGGCATAAAAATGTTGAAAATCTGATTTCCCCTTAGCTGGTCATTGTCTGCAGCCGGCTCTGATCGCAGTGCAATGAAACTGTCAGGGGGAGCGAGCTCCTCGATGGTGGTTAGGGAACCCTCAACCTTTTGGCCTGTAGCCCTGCGTGGCATAGACTGTGCCACAAAAGCATGCTGAAGTGGCGAAGTTGATATCCATGTTTATAAACACATGGTCACTAGTTATTGTTATTTGTGGTCATAAACATTATTCTATGAGGGGGGTCGTGTCCAGTAAATTGCAAACTGTTCCTTAGTAAGATAACTTCTTGTAAATAATCATAAAACTAAGAGTTCTGGAGGTTGTACCTTTTTTTGATAGATTCTCAAATGTATATAAATGTCTGTGAACATCTGATACCTGGTCTGTCCTTTTTCATCCCATCATTTTAAATGTATCGCGAATCATACACGGCTTAAAGTCGCTGTCTATAACAATTTCTCGCAGGTAGATCAGGTCTGTTTGGATGCATTTTGTTTTGGTGATATTTGTCCAGACCTTTGTGGTGTTATTGATGCAGGTATTTTCTATCTTCCTAGTGTGTGTATTGGTTGTTTTCATAAATATAGTTGTACTTATTGTTTTTTCCATTAGTTGGATTTCCATCTGTCTCCATTTAGCTGTTGATGCCAGGTTCATCCATACAATAATTGAATTTAGTTGGGCGGCTGTGTAATAATTTGATTCGGTAGTGCTATTCCTCCTGCTTGTTTACATCGTTTGATTGTTTTAAGTTTGACACTGGCTTTTCTTCCTCCCCAGATACATTTACTCAGGAATTTGTCCCACTGTTTAAAAGTATTTGGAGTAATAGTTATTGGTAGATTTTGGAACAGGAATACACATCTTGGGAGGACATTCATTTTAATAGTTTCAATTCTTCCTGTTATTGTTAAAGTTACTCATTTCCATCTTTGAAGATCCTGTTTAAACTGGTTTTCCAGTGTTCTAAAGCAATACTGATGTAGTTTCGTCAGATCTTGAGGGATAGTAATCCATAAGTATTTCACTTTATTTTGATCCCATTTAAGTTTAAACTTGATATTCTTGGGATGTTGGTTGACCTACCGCATGCTTCCCATCCGAAACACTCCAGAACAGTTTGTGCATATATTCAGATTTTTTTTTTTTAGTTTTGGTCTTCAGCAAGGGTTTTTTAGCCGAAGTCTACAGTACGTCTCTTCGTGGGTCATTGACCAACAGTAGGGTTTCTTCAATTAAGTGTTTGTTGTATTTCAATGATAGACTGGTTTTCATGCAAACAAATTCACTTGAGAAATACTGCACCAAACAACTTAGTTAAATGTAAAATTGCGCGACTAAGATCTCCTTGGCAAAAACGTAAAATTGTCATAAAATGTAAAGTTTTCTTGAGTTAAATTAATTCTGACTATTTTGAGGAAAAGTATACCGGCAACGGCATCTCAAGATGGACAAACAGTACCATTGCCGCTTTTTTCTCATTTTTCAAGTTTAAGTCCGAATCATGCGGAAGTCTTTAGGAGGTCAAAAGAGCACGATAATGTACCATTTATCCTTGTTTTGCCATTTGGTGTTTTGTACATCATTTGCAGCCAGTTCAGGAAAGTTTCAGAAAAGTTCAATTTCTTTACATGTTTCAAAGATGAAAGGCCATGACACCCTGTCAAAGACTTTATCTGCATGTAGAGTTCGCATAGACAGGCGATGTTTTTTTCTTGAGACCGTGTTGCATTACATTAAACGTTGACTTAACATTATCACTCAGGAGTCTGCTGGACACAACCCGTTGGGTCAGAGTTTATGATATCTGGAATTATATTACTTCATTTCTCTGTTAGATTCTTGTACTTCCTGGAGTATGTCGTTTTTGGTAGTATTTGACAAATTCATTAGTTATTTAGGTTCTTTTCGGGAGTATTTTAGTTATCTTTAATTCCTGGAATGTTGGTCCTTTTACTTTGTTTTCTCAGTCTAAATGTTAGTAATTTCTGGGCTACTATTGTAATATTTCTGTTTAGTAAATATCAACGCTTTTCTATGTTTTCCGACTTCGTTTGATCTAGGTGTTTTTCAAATTTCAAATAAATATCCCTGAAAGCATGAATTCCTTTCAAATGAGATAATACACCTAATAATGTAAGCACTTTATACAAAAGATAATAACTTTTAACCAAGAGCAGTCAGTGGAAATTAAGTATTGAAGCAAACGGATATTATTGAAGATACCAGTAATGACGATAAGTAGGAACATAAATAATATCAATACCAATAATGAGGATAATGTTCATTGTAGTATTAACGTCACTAAAAGTGATATTATTATTAGGTTATTATTGTCACGACTTCCGGCGAAGTTGGTCCCTCTCCTTGTTCGGGCGACGTTATCAGCCTTCTACATTTATTTATTTATTTTTCATTTTAGCAGACGCTCTTATCCAGAGCGACTTACAGTAGTGAATGCATACATTTCATTTCATGCATTCTTTGTACTGGCCCCCCGTGGGAATCGAACCCACAACCCTGGCGTTGCACACACCATGCTCTACCAACTGAGCATCACCAATCCACCTTTCATTTTCCATTGGTTTTGTCTTGTCTGCCTCACACCTGGTTCCAATTCCATAAATTCCATGTTGTGTATTTAACCCTCTGTTTCCCCCCCATGTCCTTGTCCGGAATTGTTTCTTGTAGTGCTTGTGCACATTATGCTGGTGGATACCGGGTTTTGTTTGACCCATTCATTGATTGTCTTGTTTACGATGGTTTTTATGTTTATTTAACGACACTGTTGTAAATCAGTTTTCGCTCTCCTGCGCCTGACTTCTCTGCTGCCAGTACGCACCGCGTTACAATTATAATAATAAATAATGGTACATATTAAATAATAGTACAGATTATCATAGCATTCATAATGGCTAAGAGGATTTGGTGTAGGACATATTGCCATTCCCATTTCTGTCCGATACAGTCCTTATCATCACCCAACACGACGACTGTGGGATACATACACGCACACGCCCCCACACGCACAGGTCCAACTCAGCTCTGATTCATACTCAGCCTTATGTATTTTTAATCACATAGCCCTGAGCTTATTGGGATGCTTAAAGCTCTTAGATGATATCCCTATATAATGTTGTATGGCTTCCTACAATTGGTGGCTGGTGGTTCTTTAATTTTGGAGGACGGGCTCACAGTAATGGCTGGAACGGATTTAATGGATGGTATCACACAAACTCATGGTTTCCATGTGTTTGATACCACTCCCTTCCAGCCATTATTATGAGCCGTCCTCCCCTCACCAGCCTCCTGTGCTCACTACATGGTAGTAGACATTCAGTCTAAGCTAAAATCTCCTGTTGGTTTTGTATTGAGCCGGCTAGCCAGGCTGGGCGGTCTAGCCTACTTTACACTGTGCAAACCCAGTGAATTAATAAAAATAACAATAAAGAAGTAATCAAATCTGTAATAACAATAACTACTTAATGTTGGAGCCCAGGACCCACTGCTAAAAGCCCACCTGATCAAACTGCAAATTAGTCGCCGTGGTAACTTTATTACGGCCAGCCTCAGCAACGGGCACCCATAAATAATTCAACTGCACTACTGTCTGGGAGCTACCATGATTTAATTCTGCCGGAGAATGGTGAGAGGGTGCGTGTTTGTGTGAAACAAGAGCTTCTCTAACCGCTCTCTCATTGGCAGGCGACCCGTGCAGTGCTAGCAGCACACACACACACACCACCGCAGCATATTCCTCCCCATCAGGTACAGCACCATGGCAACGCGCTCACTCACCACATCAATCACCCAGTGCCTGTGCCCTCAGAGCAGAGCGGAGACGGGGAGAGGAGGAGGGGAGTAGGGAGGAAGGTAGGGTGATGAAAAGAGGGGAGAGGGTAGTAGGCAAGGGCAGAGCTTGGTTCCACATTACAGGGTCTGTCTGTCTGTGTCTCGGTCCAAAACCAATGACAGACACACAGGACAAAATGGTGCAAAAGGACAGATGAATAATGTCTTTAAAATGTCAACTCTACACCTGTCATAGTTCCTTATTAACCCAATAAAAGTGTGTCCTGGAAGGTCCCCGGTTTGAGGGATGTCTGTCAAATTGAATGTACTTTATAAAACATTGCGGGAGGATGATTTGCATACAGTACAGTGCATGTTGTATGTAGTGAGAACCTGTTGTGTCATTTACTTCACAGCAATGTAAACGCGTGCACGAGTGTGTGTGTATACAGGTTACGTTATAAGTGTGTGGTGTTGTACTCTACACTCCTATGCTCCCTGACATCCATACCTTGTTTACTGTGTGTGTGGCGGGGGGTTGCTGAGGGTTGCACCCACCGTATCTTGCCAGTAATTGAGAAGTGTAATGAGAAAAGGAGGAGGGAGGAGAAAATAGAGGTGGTGGGGTGAGGGGGGGTTGAAGGAATGAAATGGCTTTTCCCCGGCCGTGTCAGTCAGGTGTGTGTGTGTGTGTGGTGGGCAGGCAGGCGGGGTTGGTGTGACAGTAGTGACAGTGCGTGGGCTGAGTGATGTAACGCCAGGGTAATATCAGTGGCAATATTGTGGGGCTTAGGAGGGCAGGGGACCTGGGGGAGTTAATGGAGCAGCACTGGGTTACGCCGCAGCCGCTCGGCAACGCACGCCTCGCTGGGCGCTCGCAATCAGTTCCGCCATACTGACATTCTAGCTTCCAACCGGGTCCTGCCTCCCCTCGCCTTCCCCCATGATAAGGGCAATATTACTCGGGGATAAAGCAAGAATTAGTTATCCGCGATAAAATGATGAAAAACGGAGGATCTCGAGACGTGATGGAGAGCCTGGCGCAGGAAGGAGGAGAGGAAGAGACTGTGGGCATTACTGGGGATTGTGATGATCCTAGATATGCAGTAGCTGCTGTGGAGAATGAATGGCCAACGGACAACGCCCTCCTAAACCGGGCTGCCCAGACCCAGCACATCACAACCTCTTTACTTTCAATTCATCCCTCTTTTCTCATTTTCCCCATCTGTCCTAAAAAGAGAGAGTGATTTGTAAACATCCAGGTCTGATAGGATCCAAAGCGGACAGGCAGCCTGGGTTATTTTATGGGTCTGTGGCACGATCTCCTGGGGTGGCCAAGCTCCCCACTGTAGGCTTTTATTTTGGACCAATAGACCTTCTATTGAGCCTGTTGCTGAATTCAGGCTTCACTTTACAGACAATCGGGCTTGTTTCCTCCTGATTTAACCACATCTGTGGGATAGTCGTGGGTTTTGTTCAGGTGTTGACTATTTATTTTATTCTTCATCCACCATGATACAGCTACTACTTGGGGTGAGGGGGGTGCAATTCAAAGCAGGCTATTATAGACTAGCCTAGCAAATGGTAGAATACAGAATAGGGGAGAAAGAGACTAATAATGGGGAATATTGATGAGACTGGACCTTATGGGATCCCAACCCCAGCTTTGGGCCCTGGATTCAATGCCGGCTGAAATGGCACCCTATAGGATGCCATTTCAGATGCATCCTTTGATGGCCTGCATTGAACACAGCCATAGACTAGTGGGACACAGCCATAGACTAGTGGGACACAGCCATAGACTAGTGGGACACAGCCATAGACTAGTGGGACACAGCCATAGACTAGTGGGACACAGCCATAAACTAGTGGGACACAGCCAACGACTAGTGGGACACAGGCATAGACTAGTGGGACACAGGCATAGACGAGTGGGACACAGCCAAAGACTAGTGGGACACAGCCATAGACTAGTGGGACACAGCCATAGACTAGTGGGACACAGCCATAGACTAGTGGGACACAGCCATAGACTAGTGGGACACAGCCATAGACTAGTGGGACACAGCCATAGACGAGTGGGACACAGCCATAGACGAGTGGGACACAGCCATAGACGAGTGGGACACAGCCATAGACGAGTGGGACACAGCCATAGACGAGTGGGACACAGCCAAAGGCCAGTGGGACACAGCCAAAGGCCAGTGGGACACAGCCAAAGGCCAGTGGGACACAGCCAAAGGCCAGTGGGACACAGCCAACGACCAGTGGGACACAGCCAAAGACCAGTGGGACACAGCCAAAGACCAGTGGGACACAGCCAAAGACCAGTGGGACACAGCCAACGACCAGTGGGACACAGCCAACGACCAGTGGGACACAGCCAACGACCAGTGGGACACAGCCAACGACCAGTGGGACACAGCCAACGACCAGTGGGACACAGCCAACGACCAGTGGGACACAGCCAACGACCAGTGGGACACAGCCAACGACCAGTGGAACACAGCCAACGACCAGTGGAATACAGCCAACGACCAGTGAGCAAAATATTATATCACAGTATGTTTGAAACAATTGGACGGTATGACGGTATTTGATGGTATTTTATGTTTTTGAATAATAAAAGTTCAACATTTGCTTTATGAGTAGTGTGTGACCTTAGGGTGGCAACACATACATTTTAAGTGATTTCAATGGGTCTTTTTCCATTCTGATTGTTTAATACTGCTCAATTAAACTTCAACCTAAAATAATTGTAATCAATTGCTGCATTTCCTGCACTCATTTGAGATAATGTCCACACTGCCACATCGGGCTGCTCGATGTAAGGAAGCAATCTAGGCCTTATTTTTAACCAAATGTTGCAGTTGTGATTTGACTTGTGATTTTGAGCAAAACACTTGGGTGAACTGTTGGAATCATGGAAATATAATGATTATTCTAATTCTATAGTTAGAATATAATAGTGGTCACTTTGAATACAGTGTTTGACATGACAACAAATGAAAATGCCAGGGAGGAGTTATTGTGAACCAAAGTGTTGACAAGTGTTTCCTAGGGGACTCTATAACCTTTGGCTACATTAAATGTTTTCATAAGGCTAACATATTCTTGCTTCGCATATTCCTCTTTGATTTAGAAGATACTGTTGCACAAAACATGCAGATGTAGGTCTACACAATCACTGGTATTGTCAGGCTGTATAGCTAGTTATGTTTGCTCAGACTCAGTACATTTATTAGTTAGCTAGCAATTAGCATTAGTGATATATATATATATATAAAAATACGTTTAAAAAAATTAAATGAAAAATATATACAAAATAAAAAAATACTAAATATACAAAATAACAAAAAAATATATGGAAAAATGAAATGTTTACAAAAAGAAATACATACAAGAGCGTAATTACAGAATCTAGTGGATTTATATTAAGAAGAAAAGTGAAAACAGCATCATTGTCATCAACATTGTTGCATGTGCTGCATTGACTATGTAGAGACTGAACGCAAGTGTCTCGTGGTCGAGGAACAACAAATGCTGTCCTTGAGTGTAGGGGTGGGACTAGGTCTGTGTGGAAAGTGGCATGGAGAGAGAAAGAGAGCGGAAATACATGACAAGTGGCAAAGTAAACTATAAAAATGGACATTACACACAGCATATCACATTTAACAAACAAATACAGTTATACATAAGACTCTACAAACACCAACAAATCAGCGCCAAGTGATTTTAATTTTGGAAATCTGTTCCAAGGTATTCCCACGCACAATAGAGAGAGAGAGAGAGAGAGACTACTGGTCAAAAACCTACTCATTCAACGTTTTTTCTTTATTTTTACATTTTCTACATTGTAGAATAAAAAAAAAGTGTTAAACAAATCAAAATATATTTTAGATTTGAGATTAGTAGCCACCCTTTGCCTTGATGACTGCTTTGCACAATCTTGGCATTCTCTCAACCAGCTTCATGAGGTAGTCACTTGGAATGCATTTCAATTAACAGGTGTGCCTTGTTAAAAGTTCATTTGTGGAATTTCTTTCCTTCTTAATGCGTTTGAGCCATTTAGTTCTGTTGTGACAAGGTAGGGGGGTATACAGAAGATAGCCCTATTTGGTAAAAGACCAAGTCCATATTATGGCAATAACAGCTCAAACAAGCAAAGAGAAACGACAGTCCATCATTACTCTAAGACATGAAGGTCAGTCAGTATGGAAAATGTCAAGAACTTTGAAAGAAAAACCCCTGAATGAGTAGGTATTCTAAACTTTTGACCAGTGTATGTGATCGTATACAAAAAGGTTTGAAATGATTGTTTTAGTCAAATGTTATATATATTTGGGCTTATTGCGTTAAATTTGCAGTCTCCAAATTATTTGTAATTATGTTCCGGCCCCCTGACCATCTGCTTAAGAACAAATAAGCCTACGGCTGAATCTAGTTGATGATCCCAGGACTAGAGGACAAAGGAGAGTGATATATATATTTGTAACGCCTCGCCCAGGCCTCCCATAATGCCTCCTCCCAGACCTCATCTGGAGAAGGAGGTGGTTTAGTCACCCAGTTGGTCAGGAGGATTTATTGACCATCATTTATCCTCCTAATGCTGCTAACATCCCTCTGGTGGAGCTGGCCTTCAACATTAGTTAGGATCGGGGACCCAGAGGGGACCACAGCGATTTGTCTTCTCGGTGTACCCCTGTGTGTCTGCCCTCTCTGCATTGGTACTAGGCCCATGTAGCCTGGACACCCTAAGAAAAACAGAGAATGTCTTTCTAGAGACTGTCAATCTTGTTCATTCCCCTCTTACAAAAAAATGACTGTTTACCCCCAAGCTATTTCTAATATTTTCATATATTTAGTTTTTTTTGCTCAATTCACCCTCGGGCTATCTGCCTAGCTTTCATCAACACTCAGTCACTCACTACTGCTCTCTGAAACCACGATGTCATTCTAATTCAAACATTTAGCATATCCCCTCCCAACGGACCCAGCCATTGTATAATGACCATGTTGTGAAACGTGTTAGCCCGTGCCAGCCAGCCATGTAACCAGCTATGCGGGCACAGAGCACGGGGGCTTGCCAGTTGGCAGAGAGGCGCTTCACGCGGTGATACCAGTAATCAGCCAGGTCAATCGAGGGATGGAGGAATGAGGGAGGGGGAAGGGGAGACCTGTGTTCTGTGTCACTCTGTTACACACTCACTTTTAAATCTGTTAATTAGCGCTCTCCACGGCGCGGAGTGAGATTGACAAGTGTGTTGCCATGAGATGGCTTGTTGGTTGCTAATTAAGAGGGGCTCTGGGGGGGGTGGTGGTGTGTGTGTGTGTATGCAAATATATGTGTGTGCATGGAAGCGTACATGAGGTTAAAACTGTCAGTGCCCTGTGAAACAAGCGTGAAAGGTTGAAGAGGAAATAGTTATTTTCTATAATTACCTCATTGTGTCACCGACTGTCACTGATTGCTTTGTTTATCGAGGAGAGGCAGGGAAATGATCTCCTGGCCAGCTCACCACTCTCTAGACCTCGTGTTTCTATATTTGTTATGATGCATGATCAACCGCCTGGACCTGTTTGTTTTCCTACAGTAAGGGTTCAGTTGTTAGGGAAAGTACACCCGGTACTCCTGACAAGGCGTTTGTTAACGTACAATAAGGGTTCAGCTGATCATGGAAAGTAGAACCGCCTGGTCGTCCTGACAACGCGTGACGGAGTGGAAAATGTTTCGTAACGACACCAGATTGGTTGGTTATCACATATTAAAATGACACTGTAGGGTAAATGTAATGGATTGAAAAGGAAGATGAGCGGGACATAAGGGAAAAGATTACTTACCAGAAGTCGTATACAGTTGTCATCTTTAAAATGTCCCTGCTGCTGCATACCCACGCTAAACATGATAGCATGTTTAGCGTGGGTCCTACAGGCCCTAGTTTTGTCGCACCTGGACTACTGTTCAGTCGTGTGGTCATGTGCCACAAAAAAGGAAAATTGCAAATGGCTCAGAACAGGGCAGCACGGCTGGTCCTTGGATGTACACAGAGAGCTAACATTAATAATATGCATGTCAATCTCTCCTGGCTCAAAGTGGAGGAGAGATTGACTTCATCACTACTTGTATTTATGAGAGGTATTGACATGTTGAATGCACTGTCTAAACTGTCTGTCTAAACTACTGGCACACAGCTTGGACACCCATGCATACCCCACAAGATATGCCACAAGAGGTCTCTTCACAGTCCCCAAGTCCAGAACAGACTATGGGATGTGCACAGTACTACATAGAGCCATGACTACATGGAACTCTATTCCACACCAGGTAACTGATGCAAGCAGTAAAATTAGATTTATAAAACAGATGGGGAAAAAACACCTTATGGAACAGCAGGTACTGTGAAGCAACACGAACATAGGCAAAGACACATGCAAACACACACACACACACACACACAATAACATACGCACTATGCACACACACACGTGCTTCTTTCACATGCATTGCTTGCTGTTTGGGGTTTTAGGCTGGGTTTCTGTACAGCACTTTGAGATTTCAGCTGATATACGAAGGGCTATATAAATAAATTTGATTTGAATTTGATTTGACATACACATGGAATTAGTACTGTAGATATGTGGTAGTGGTGGAGTAGGGGCCTGTGGGCACACAGTGTGTTGTGAAATCTGTGAAATGTATTGTCATGTTTTTAAAATGGTCCATGACTGTCTTAACTTTGCTGGACCCCAGGAAGGCAGCAGCTAATGGGGATCCATAATAAATACAAATAGCTTGCAAGTAGCAATTCAATTTGACCTTTAGGCACAAATCCACCCTAACCAAAGTTTGCAACCCACCCCCGCCATTGACGACATCACTGTCTCTTCCTGCCCCTATGCACGCAAGCTTGGAAAACCTTGGACTCCACCCTTTCCTTCGACCACCACATAAAGACAGACGGTCAAATCATCATTCTTCCACCTTCCATACGCTGACACACCACACTCTTTCTCTTTGTTTCATGTTTTTGTTCAGTCTGACGTTGCTTTCATTTCAGTTGTTTTGTTTCGTTTCAACAATTATAAAATGACTTTGGGCCCTTGAAAAGCGCTATATAAGTCTCATCTATTTTAATTACTATTATTAATCAACCAATTCCGAAGTTAAAAAAGGCTGTCTAACCATAGAGAAACCCTCAAACTCAACTCTGGACCTGGAAGCCAGTGCCACTGCTTGTTTTCATTGTTCCCCTACATTTACATTTTAGTCATTTAGCAGACGCTCTTATCCAGAGCAACTTACAGTGGTGAATTCATACATTTCATACAATTTCATACATATCATAAAAAATTTTTTTTTCTGTGCTGGCCCCCCGTGGGAATCGAACCCACAACCCTGGTGTTGCAAACACCATGCTCTACCAACTGAGCTACAGGGAAGGCCTCTTATCAGGGACTGATTTAGACCTGGCACACCAGGTGGATGCAATTAATGATCAGGTAGAACAGAAAACCAGCAGGCTCCGGACCTCATAGGGTAAGAGTTGAATACCCCTGCCATAGTTGAATACCCCTGTCATAGTTGAATACCCCTGCCATAGAGAAACCTCATTGACTCTGTTGTGTTGGTGTAGGACTAGCTACTCTAGCAGTGTGAGGGTTAAATTGCGGCCCTTTTGTCCAGAGGATCACTACTCCGCTGACAGATTCTCCATGGAGACAGAGGCTTTAGCACCATAGCCCTCTCCAGAGTAGCAGTGTGCTAATTAGCAGAGAATGAAAGGCCAGTTTATAATTCAACACAATAGTCAGTGGCTTGTGCTTGAGAACCTCAATGGAAAAGCCTTGACACTGAGCATGCACTCTAGCTCTCATTCACACACTGATATGGAGGAATGTTGAGCCACATTATTAGAGCCATTGCTATGTTCCTGTAAAACGGCGTCTATGTATTGGTCTTTATCCGCAGACAAAACAATAGCGTCTGGAACTGGAATCAAAAGAACAAATATGCCACCTCATCCAGGCGTTTGAAGACAAAGCCAAGGGGCCAAATGAGAAGGGCGGCAGAGCGAGAGAGGGGAGTGCGAGCGAGGGGAGAGCGAACGAGCAAGAGAGGGGAGAGCGAGCGAGCGAGAGAGGGGAGAGCGAGAGAGGGGAGAGCGAGCGAGCGAGAGAGGGGAGAGCGAGCGAGAGAGGGGAGAGCGAGCAAGAGAGGGGAGAGCGGAGAGCGAGCGGAGAGCGAGCGGAGAGCGAGCGGAGAGCGAGCGGAGAGCGAGCAAGAGAGGGGAGAGCGAGCGGAGAGCGAGCGGAGAGCGAGCGGAGAGCGAGCAAGAGAGGGGAGAGCGAGCGGAGAGCGAGCGGAGAGCGAGCAAGAGAGGGGAGAGCGAGCGGAGAGCGAGCGGAGAGCGAGCAAGAGAGGGGAGAGCGAGCGGAGAGCGAGCAAGAGAGGGGAGAGCGAGCGGAGAGCGAGCGGAGAGCGAGCGAGAGAGGGGAGAGCGAGCGGAGAGCGAGCGAGAGAGGGGAGAGCGAGCGGAGAGCGAGCGGAGAGCGAGCGGAGAGCGAGCGGAGAGCGAGCGGAGAGCGAGCGGAGAGCGAGCGGAGAGCGAGCTCGCTCTCCCCTCGCTCGCTCGCTCGCTCTCCA
This sequence comes from Salmo trutta, assembly GCF_901001165.1. Classification (NCBI taxonomy): domain Eukaryota; kingdom Metazoa; phylum Chordata; class Actinopteri; order Salmoniformes; family Salmonidae; genus Salmo; species Salmo trutta. The sequence continues at coordinate 67,415,156 of NC_042970.1, read as the reverse complement.
CTCGCTCGCTCGCTCTCCCCTCTTGCTCGCTCTCCCCTCTCTCGCTCGCTCGCTCTCCACTCGCTCGCTCGCTCTCCCCTCGCTCGCTCTCTCTCTTTCTCTCTGCCTCCTCTCTTTTCTTAAAGTCTCCCCGAATCATCAGTGTAGTGGGTCAGGCAGGCAGCTGCCCCTCTGGGTACAGGGCTTGGCAAGAGGGTGCCAGAGACGAGTCTAATTTAACTAATTGACAATGAGACGGGGATGAAAAAGGAGGAGAGAAGTAGGGGTAGAGAGCAAGATGGAAAGAAGGGTAGAGAAACAGAAGGGGGCGGTGAAAAATGGAGAGGGCAGTGAAGAACGGTGAGGAATGGTAGAAACGGAGAGGGGAAAGACGGAGAGGGGGTGGAATTCAGAGAAGGGAAGAGATAACAAGAATGAGGGGGTCATAGAGATGGAGGGAGCGAGAAATGAGAGGATGAGGCAGGCCAAGGTGTCTGGGGCGGTTGGTGATGGAGGGCAGGCGAGGGCTCTAATTAAAACAAAGGATTATAAGCCCAAACGAAGACGAGGAGAAGCGAGAGAAGGGAGGAATGGAGATAGATGGGCTAGGCGGCTGCAGCACTGAGATATGAAAGGAGGGAATGAGGCGGGGGGGATGACTGCAATCTAACCAACTCAATTAGCCGCCGTCGATAAAACAAACTCCTCTTAATCTGGCCTGTCAGACAGATGCACACAGGCAGACGGGCCGCTTCTCGTGTGAGGGAGACACCAGTCACCGGGCATCTCCGTCTCTCTCCCTCACCTCTGAATTTAACACCAGCACGGATTTCTAAAGGAGCAGTTTTATTGCGCCCTCTTCTCTGTTTCTTTCACGCTCTTTCTCCCTGTCTCTTCACCTTTCTTTCTATAGTACTATACGGTATAAAGAAGTGGTGTAATTCTTAATATTTGCATTTGTTGTCCCCAAGTAGAGGTGGAATCTTAGGGTTCGTCTTATCTTCGTGCCAGTGTGACGTCTCCCCGCTGCCCGGATGTCGTCATGCCAACCCTGCGTGGCATGAGTAGTGGTCCGTAACGAGTGACAGTGGCCCCGGCTGAGTTTAATTACCCTACAAGAGAGCCAGGCTGGCTAATTAACACATAAACGAGTAGACTGGCTGACTGGCTACATCACCGTGACTGTGAGAGAGCCTGGCTGACTGCTTCATCCCCGTGACTGTGAGAGAGCCTGGCTGACTGCTTCATCCCCGTGACTGTGAGAGAGCCTGGCTGACTGCTTCATCCCCGTGACTGTGAGAGAGCCTGGCTGACTGCTTCATCCCCGTGACTGTGAGAGAGCCTGGCTGACTGGCTACATCCCCGTGACTGTGAGAGAGCCTGGCTGACTGCTTCATCCCTGACAGGGTTGATGGGGTGTCTTGGAGTTACTCTTTGTTCTGCTAACCCCCTTAGTTCCTCATGTCACAGTGAGGCCCATGAGGAGGAAGGCTGGCGCTGCCATAGATCAGGTTTGGCACCAGTCAGGTGCCATCCCACTCCCTGCCATGCACAACCAGCCATGCCCTGCCACAGCACAGCCGACCGACCGGGGTTAACCAGTGGCAGTAATGTGGGGCATCGGTGCAGACTTGGCACAGCGATAGAAGCTCATCTAGTCCTAGATATATGGGCACACACACAACCCTCCCTCTGAGTGGACCAGCCTGCCAATCTCTCCCCTCTTTCCACTCTCCCCTTTCATCAGAAACCACTTACAAGTGACTGGCCTCTCATTGACCTTGCTGCTATAAAGCAATCTCCAGTTAGAAGTTACCCTTAGGCACAGATTTAAAATCATCCCTACCAGGAGGTAAAATGCCAAACTGACCTTAAATCAATGTCATGGGGCAGATTCACCCTGCTCCCTATTCTAACCCATAGCAGTAGTTCAATTAAATCCACTAGCACCAGTGGTTTGGTCTCAGACCCACTGCAGTGTGGAGCCATGGGGAGCCACACATAGGATCACACCTCTCAGACAGCTCCCTAAAATAATCTAAACACAATACCCCATAATGACAAAGCAAAAACAGGTTTTTAGACATTTTTGCAAATGTATATATAATGCTTGGCATTCAGGCATCTTGGTTTCATCAGACCAGGTAATTTTGTTTCTCAGGGTCTGAGAGTCCTTTAGGTGCCTTTTGGAAAACTCCAAGTGGGCTGTCATGTGCCTTTTACTGAGGAGTGGCTTCCCTCTGGCCATAAAGGCCTGATTGGTGGAGTGCTGCAGAGATGGCTGTCCTTCTGAAATATTCTCCTATCTCCACAGAGGAACTCTAGAGCCCTGTCAAAGTGACCATCAGGTTCTTGGTCACCTCCCTGACCAAGGCCCTTCTCCCTTGATTGTTCAGTTTGGCCGGGCGGCCAGCTCCAGGAAGAGTCTTGGTGGTTCCAGACTTCTTCCATTTAGGAATGTAGGCCACTGTGTTCTTGGGGACCGTCAATGCTGCATAAATGATTTGGTACTTCCCCAGATCTGTGCCTCGACACAATCCTGCCTCGGAGCTTTATGGACAATTCCTTCAACCTCATTGCTTGGTTTTTGTTCTGACGTGCACTGTCAACTGTGGGACCTTTTATATAGACAGGTGTGTGCCTTTCCAAATAATGCCCAATCAATTGAATTTACCACAGGTGGACTCCAATCAAGTTGTAGAAACATATCAAGGATGATCAATGGAGGGCCTCCCGGGTGGCGCAGTGGTCTAAAACACTGCATCGCAGTGCTAGCAGTGCCACCAGAGACTCTGGGTTTTGAGCCCAGGCTCTGTCGCAGCTGGCCGCGACCGGGAGGTCCATGGGGCGCACAATTGGCCCAGCGTCGTCCGGGTTAAGGAGGGTTTGGCCGGCAGGGATATCCTTGTCTCATTGCGCACTAGCAACTCCTGTGGCGGGCTGGGTGTAGTGCACGCTGACCAGGTCGCCAGGTGTACGGTGTTTCCTCCGACACATTGGTGCGGCTGGCTTCCAGGTTGGATGTGCGCTGTGTCAAGAAGCAGTGCGGCTAGGTTGGGTTGTGTTTCGGAGGACGCATGGCTCTCGACCTTTGCCTCTCCCGAGTCTGTACAGGAGTTGCAGCGATGAGACAAGACTGTAACTACCAATTGGATACCACAAAATTGGGGAGATAAAGGGAAATATACATTTTAAAAAAGGATGATCAATGCAAACAGGATGCACCTGAGCTCAAATTCGAATCTCATAGCAAAGGGTCTGAATACTTATGTAAATAAGGTATTTCTGTTTTATATATTTTATACATTTGCAAAGATTTATAAAAACCTGTTTTCGCTTTGTCATTATGGGGTATTGTGTGTAGATTGGTGACGAAAAAACATTTATATTATCAATTTTAGAATAAGGCTGTAACGTAACAAAATGTGGAAAAAGTGAAGGGGTCTGAATACTTTCCGAGTGCGCTGTACATTTTGGTGGGGATGGGCTTCCATAGTTTTACGTGGCTCTGTGCAGCCGGCAGCTACTGCGATAACAGGCTGTTACTGCAATTTCAGGTAAAAACGAAATAAAACAAGTCTCAAATATTAGGAACATTTCTACATTTCCGCTGTTTCAAAAACATCACTCTGCCATTACCATTTATACTGTAGGACTGTTGGCTCAACGAGACCATTCCATTTACACTGTCCTGCTTCAAGGGGGCAATCAGGTAAGTGTCGGGGCGAGTGTTGTGTGTTTCCTCCGACAGTAGCGGTTGAGACATAGCAAGTACACAAGTTTACATTTGAGTAATATGTGTAGCCGGTGCTTTTACCAAGAGTGTAGTAAGTGTGAAGAGGCTCTAAGCCTCTTGGTCCTGGGGGCCTCTCTCTGGTTCTTTTAATGATGCACAGGAGAAGGAGGAAGCTACTGGCTTAATGACTGGGAACACTGGGAATATTCAGCGCTGCTCTGTCTAGAGTACTACATACTAATGAGAGAAGGAGACTGGAGCCGAATCTAAAATGGCGCCCTATTTCCTAAATAGTACATTGGCCTCAGGTCAAAATTAGTGCACTGTTTAGGAAATGGGATGCCATTTTAGACGCACACTGAGACTGTTCCTCCAGCTCTATGAGGTCTACGTAGGACTGTGGTTCCTGTTGCTGTGTGCCTGAGTCCATGCATGTTTGAGTGTCGAGACTGATGTTCATTCACAAGCGTGTGTTGGATGTGATGTGTTGGCTGTCTCCATGTGTGCAGACTATAATGCATGTAGCTCCCCTGCCCTCTATGTTCGTTCTCTCTCGCTCTGTTTATTCATTCTCCTCACGCTACCCAAAGCTCAGGGTTGAGCCACTGTGCCTCTATTGTTGTCAAGACAACAGCACACTGCAGCGCAGTGTGTGTGTTTATGCCTGTGTACCAGCAGACCTGTGTTTATGTGTACCTTGACGGGTTGTGTTCTCGTATGGTAACCCTATATTTCACTCCAATCAGGTTACACTAACAGGTAACAGGTGACGGTTTGATTGCTGGATCATTGGTATGTAACCTCAACGTGTACCTCTAATGACAAATCCATGTTATATTTCTGTAGATGGATAGATACTGTTAGGTTCTGAACTAACAGAGTAATAACTCAAACGGACAACTAGGAAAAGCTCAAACCAAGTTTATTCACCCACTGTGTCATACAGCTGCAAATAGAAGGTATGATTACACAAGCACATACATTTATAACCTCCTAGTAGGCGGGGTCAACTCCTTACACATCTAGACAGCCAATACATATCTGTTGCTAGGCAGGAACTGAATTGGTTCCTCTCATGGCCTTGCCTGATGCTAGAACCTTCGTGGAAGTGTATGTGTGTTAGATAGGACTGTAGTAGGAGGGTCGTTGTGGTCGGCCCCTTTGGCTCCCCTCCCAGAGGTTTCTTCTCACTTCATCTGTTGTCTTGACCTCGAGCCCAATTCATCACTCCTCCCTCGTTCCGCAGCTGGCCTGCCTTATCAGGAACTGAAGCTAGACCATTGCCCTTTGCCCCCCTCCTTAGGAACATTGATATTCAACAATAACATGTTTGAACAGAATATTCATTTTCTGCACTCCCTCTTGTCTCAGTCAGTAACCTTCCATACACCTAGTTCCTATCCACCCTCCATTGACCCCAACATATCCTTATACATGTACAGTAATCAAGAAGTTCTAGTCTGGTAACATGAATAAGTATATTTCAAGCTAGAATCCAACAATAGATAATGTAGCCTTGAAAGCATTCAATGAAACCATCCATTGTCTGTGTTCTGGCTCTGTATCTTACACATCCCACTGTGTGACTCCCCCTAGTCCCACAGCAATGCATTTCCTTTTCTTTCCATCCAATTTATTTGATTTCTCTGTACCCGAAAGAATTCACAGATGATGCCATCTCCATTGCACTCCACACTGCCCTTTCCCACCTGGACAAAAGGAACCCCTATGTGAGAATGCTATTCCTTGACTACTATTCCTTGCTCAGTGTTCAACACCATACTGCCCTCAAAGCTCATCAATAAGCTAAGGACCCTGGGACTAAACACCTCCATCTGCAACTGATCCTGGACTTCCTGACGGGCCGCCCCCAGGTGGTGAGGGTAGGTAACAACACATCTGCCACACTGATCCTCAACACAGGCCCCTCGGGTGCGTGCTCAGTCCCCTCCTGTACTCCCTGTTCACTTATGACTGCACAGCCAGGCACGACTCCAACACCATCATTCAATTTGCCGATGACACAACAGTGGTAGGCCTGATCACAGACAATGACGAGAAAGCCTATAGGGAGGTGGTCAGAGACCTGGCCTTGTGGTGCCAGGACAACAACCTCTCCCTTAAAGTGATCAAGACAAAGGAGATGATTGTGGACTACAGGAAAAAGAGGACCGAGCATGCCCCCATTCTCATTGACAGGGCTGCAGTGGAGCGGGTTGAGAACTTCAAGTTCCTTGGTGTCCACATCACCATCAAACTAACATGGTCCAAACACACCAAGACAGTCGTGAAGAGGGCACGACAAAACCTATTCCTCCTCAGGAGACTGAAAAGATTTGGCATGGGTCCTCAGATCCTCGAAAGGTTCTTCAGCTGCACCATCGAGAGCATCCTGACTGGTTGCATCACTGCCTGGTACGGCAACTGCTCGGCCTCCGGCCGCAAGGCACTACAGAGGGTAGTGCAAACAGCCCAGTACATCACTGGGGCCAAGCTGCCTGCCATCCAGGACCTCTATACCAAGGCGGTGTCAGAGGAAGGCCCTAAAAATTGTCAAAGACTCCAGCCACCCTAATCATAGACTGTTCTCTCTGCTACCGCAGGGCAAGCGGTACCGGAGTGCCAAGTCTAGGTCCAGGAGTCTTCTAAACAGCTTCTACCCCCAAGCCATAAGACTCCTGAATGTCTATTTGCAGTGCCCCCCCTCACCCCCTCTTTACACCACTGCTACTCTCTGTTGTCATCTATGCACACTCACTTTAATAACTCTAACTACATGTACATACTACCTCAACTAACCGGTACCCCCGCACATCGACTCTGTATCGGTACCCCCCTGTATATAGTCTCGCTATTGTTATTTCACTGCTGCTCTTTAATTACTTGTTACATTTATCTCTTATTCTTATCTGTATTTTTTTTTAACTGCATTGTCGATTAGGGGCTCGTAAGTAAGCATTTCACTGTAAGGTCTTCACCTGTTGTATTCGGAGCGTGTGACTAATAAAATTTGATTTGATTTGAATTCCAGAAGCATCGCCATTCCCGTCTGAGGTGGGTCGGCACAGAGCCGAGCCGAGTGAGGGACTTTCTGATTCATCAGTGGCAGCGTTTGTACGTATTTGCATTTTCAATTAATTGCTGGCGTTGTGCGCTCGTGCCTCCAATGGCAGCCTCCAGCTTTGTGTGTGACCCTTAATTGTAATCATTACCCATGAAACTTACCCAGCGCCTCTGAGTGTTCAATTGTACACTAGGCTTAATTATGGGAACCGAGTTAAAAGCTGCATTACTCAACAGTCTAATAGAGCAGATACTGGAGTGACTGACGAAAGCGGCAACAGCAATTACTCACGTGTGTGTGTGTGTGTGTGTGTGTGTGTGTGTGTGTGTGTGTGTGTGTGTGTGTGTGTGTGTGTGTGTGTGTGTGTGTGTGTGTGTGTGTGTGTGTGCGTGTGTGTGTGTGTGTGTGTGTGCGTGCAGGGGGATTCAATAGAGCCCGTGCGTCATTTATAGAGGGGACATGTGAAGATGAAAGCACATACACATAGAGAAACAGCCGCACACACACACACACACACACACACACACACACACACTCAACATACATTAAAATGCACACAGTCACTCATTTATTCGGTTGCACACGCTTGAGCACACACACATACACACGTACACACACACATACACATGTACACACACACATACACATGTACACACAAACAGATCTGAGCTCTGGGTTTAGGAACAAAGGGGATTGGTGCTGCAGGGGGATGGAAAAAAGCAATTATTCCAGGCGGGGCTTCAGTACCTGGGGTCAGAGCCTCACCTCTCCTCCACAGTAAGTAAGGCTGTGTGTGATCACACTGCAGACCCAGGGAGGGACACACACACACACACAGAGCCAATGACACACAGGCTGCAGCAAAAAGAGCCCCCTCCGCTCTATCACTCCCTCCCTCCCTCTCACTTGCTAACACTCGTTCTCTCTTCCACCCCCCTTGTCACTCTCTGTTCCCCTTCTCTCTTTCCTTCGCTCCCCTCTCGTTCTCTCGCTCCTACCTCTCTCCATCTCTCCTACATCTCTCTCCTCTCCTCTCTGTCGGCGCCATGAAAATCAGTCAGGCCAATTTGACTTGAGAGAGAATCGCTCCACGATTGTGTACTTGTCAGCGAGTCCAAGGCCTGGCTGATATAAATCTTAATATCCTATTTAGGGCTTTTATTCATCATCCAGGCTGATTTATTATCAGGACTTCCCCTTGGATTTATCAAAATAAATAAGAAGCTGAGGGGCCGCAGCCCGCCGAGCAAATTAAAGCAAACATTAGATGAAGCGTCCCAAATGGCAACCGGTTCCATATATAGTGCACTACATTTGACCAGAGCCCAATAGGCCTTGGTCAAAAGTAGTGCACTATAAAGGGAATAGGGTGCCATTTGGGACACATCCTAGATAAGTCAGGGTGGTGTTGTGGTGGCAGAGGGACAGGGTGAGAGGAGGAGAAGAGGAGGAGAAGAGAGACTCTTAGTTTACCCCGTTCTCTCCATCTCTATCTCTCCATTCTCTAGCCCTTGACAGGCAGGTGTGCCTGTCTAAATGTTTAAATGGCTACGAGGTCCCTGGGAACACGTTAAAACAGTAGTCCGAAAGAGGAGGAATGTGAGAGGTAAAGAGGTAGAGAGAGACAGCGGTTTGTGAGATCTGCTAATTTGCTTAGGGATCTCCCTTTGGTGGGAAGAGGTACTGAATCCTTAATCCACTCAGAGGTAGATGCGTGTATTGATTTGCAATACGTGCGTACGTGTGCGTACGTGTGTGTGTGTGTTTGTGTGTGAGACTGTAAGCGCACTAATATTCCAGTATCACACATAAAGGTGGGAACCTTGCTGGGAGGGCTGTGCTGTTTACACTTTAATCCTTAGAGGACCCTTTGGGGAGCAAGCGATCGCCTGTGGGGAGCTCACACTCTCAGATCCATGAAAGCACAGATGATACACCTTTCAAAGCCAATCGGACATACAGTATAAACCAGCCCACACCACTCTCTGGGGAGCCCTCTGTGTGTTTGGCTGCAGATTGCAAGCAGGCGCACAGCCCTGGAAAGGCGGGAGGCAGGTGGAGGGAGAAAATTAAGGGGAGAGATGGAGAAGGAGAAAGCATTCAAATGGGAGGAAAGGATACAGAAAGAGAGAGAGCATGAAAATGGGAGAGGAGGATAGAGGGTTTGAGACAGAGAGAGAGAAGGGGAAAGAGATGAAGAAAGAGAGTGGGAGCAAAAGAGAGAGAGGGAGGGAAGGGTGGAGGGAGAGAGAGAGGGGTGAGATGAGATCAGGCTTATCAATCGCCGGCGGAACTGCAGGGGAAATGAGCTGGGAGAGGCGAGGCCAGTGATGAGGAAAGGCAGCAGTAATCACACTGGACCAGACGCTCAGGGCTAACAGGGAAGGACACACAACCACTGGGTAATACACACGCACGCACACACACACATATACACTCTGGCACACAGATGCATGCACGCCAACACACAGTGCCACACTCACGTGCACACTCTGCTCTGACAGTGTTCTTCTCTGCCAGTGGGCCGTGAAGCCTCAGAGTTGAGGTTATTCTGATTCCTCTCTGCTTTCTGCAGTCTATAACACAACTCTCTGAGGAAATCCTATCACAGTGGACATGAAGAAGGCAGGCAAGACACATGAAGGATGGCTAGCCGTTACTCACTAGCAAGAGAAGACTTGCAATATCTCCAATACAACATCAATTTGGTTTTTACAAACCAATAGAGGACCATTACATTTCCGTGTATTATTAGAGAAACATTATTTTAAAGCTATGGCCTCAAAGCATCAAGAGCATTCTTCTGGATGGTAGGCAAGAGACAAGAGGTCTTAGATCCAAATATGTCCATTTGTCACAAATCTGTTCATTTACAATGGAGATCAAACACCACTAATCAGGGATCAGATGCTCGTTTGTTGGGGCCAGCAGCTATATATCGATTGGTCAGTCTGCGATCTATCAATCCGTTTGCAATGAGGTGATCAACATCCAATAGGAGCGAGCCAGACTGGGTCCCCGACCTCTAAACTATGACCCCTGTCCTGGTTTGGTCCTGTGGGAGTCTGGCGTGGGGACGCGAGGCTTAATCAATGGCAGGTTGGGAGGGAACAGCATCTGGACCAATTGGGCTCCCTAGCGAGGTTCCAAAAGAAAACATTGAACTGACCCGAATGGCCAGACAGTCTGTCAATCAATCTCTCGCACTCCATATCCTCGTATCAGCTCACTACAAATGTGTTCTCATTTGCGGTTCAGTGTGGAAGTGAGACTATAGATGTAGACACAGCTGAGGTCACCTGTTCTGCAAAACACATCTTTACCTGGTATCCAGATCTGTCAATAGAAAACCAGCTCTCATTTACAATATTGGTTCCTCAGTGACGGCAGAATGAATAAGGAGAACTGAGTAAAGGAAGTGCCATTGAGAGCCGTCCTCCAGTCCATTTCTGAATTATAGCTTCAGCTAGGGACAAAGAAGAGAAGGGTCAACTTCACCTCGCTGCTCTCCTACGTCTAGGGATCAAACCTTCCGACCCATCCTTTCCCCATCGTCCTCACCCACCTTCTGTGGCCGTCCGTCCGTCCCCGCCTCCTCCTCCAGTTGGGTCAGCTCCGTTCAGCTCTCCCCTCTCCTCCCTCTGAGGATCAAACCTGTCATTCTCCCCCTCCCCCAGCCTCCATCGTTTCATCTCTGTCTCGGAGGTGACAGGAGTCTGTCTCCCCTCCCCCTGGTCTAATGATCCACTAACACAGGGGGTCAGCTCCTTTATGGAGATGATCCAGGGGGGAAGAGGTGAAGGACCGTGCTAATAGGGTTGCTCCTGACCTCCCCCTCCTCTCTTTTCTATCGCTCCATTAATCCCTCCATCGCCTCCCCCATCAGCGTAGACCTGCCTAATGAAGGGGCTAATATGCTAAGCAGGGCGGCCACTGAGGATGTCTGTTAGTCCAATTCGTCCTCTTCTTTTCTGTTTCTTTTTTCTTTTCATCCTGGTACCGTTTGAAGCTCTCCCTCATTTTCTGCCTCACTCCTTCGCTTGCTCCTTTCGCCACCTCTCGTCTTCTCTTCCGCCGCGGGGCTGCTATCAGAGCCGTCTATCTCCCCACCTGGCCACAGTTTGTTCCTCCGTATCTCTCATCAAACGTCCTGGCTGTCCTTCAGCTCTGCTCTGCATCAGCCAGTCATCTATTCCAGATCCAGCTTTGAAATGCAGGCAGATGTTGATGGCCCAGGGTCTAAGAAGAAGAAACCACCATTTTGTCTCTGCTTTTAAAGCTTTAAAGTGTGTGTGGAAGGTTTTTTTCTAACCCAGACCAGTTACCCTCCATGTTGACACAGGCGCATGCACATATAGAAATAACAAATGAAAAAATATATACAGTACGTGTCACGTCTTGTCCAGTTAAAGGGGTTGTTTGTTATTTTAGTGTGGTCAGGGCGTGGCAGGGGGTGTTTGTTTAGTGTGTTTCGGGGTTTTGGTTTATGTTCTGTTTTCTATTTCTATGTGGGTTTTCTAGTTTTTCTATATGTTAGTTTTGGGAACGACCTCCAATTAGAGGCAGCTGGTTGTTGTTGCTTCTAATTGGAGGCCATATTTAAGTGGGTTTATTTTCTCTTGTGTTTGTGGGTGGTTGTTTCCCTGTATAGTCTGAGCACCTTAAGGGACTGTGTTCGTCGTTTGTTTTGTGTAAGTGTTTTGTTTGGGTTTTTCTTCAATAAAAGGAAGATGAGCATTCACATACCCGCTGTGTTTTGGTCTACATACAATGACGCTTGTGACAACCAGTCTAAAGTTTGGACACACCTACTCTTTCCAGGGTTTTTCTGTATTTATACTATTTTCTACATTATAGAATAATAGTGAATACATCAAAACTATGAAATAAGACATATGGAATCATGTAGTAACCAAAAAAGTGTTTAACAAATCAAAAATATTTTACATTTTAGATTAAAATTAGCCACTCTTTGCATTGATGACAGCTTTGCACACTCTTGGTATTCTCTCAACCAACTTCACCTGGAATGTTTTCCAACAGTTTTGAAGGAGTTGCTGAAACATATGCTGAAAATAGTAAAAATAAAGACTCTTGAATGAGTTGGTGTGTCTAAACTTTTGACTAATACTATATATATGTTTTGTCACATACACCAGATAGGTGCAGTGAAATGTGTTGTTTTACAGGGTCAGCCATAGTACTACGGTGGATCTGGAGCACATCAAGGGCACATCAACAGTTTTGTTTTTTTACCTTGTCGGCTCAGGTATTCAAACCAGCGACCTTTCAGTTGCTAGTCCAAGGCTCTAACCGCTAGGCTTATAAGGGCACAAGGCGAGACCCAAATGCAGACACAGGAGGCAGATGGTTGGAGTCTTAGATGTTTATTAATCCAAAAAGGGATAGTCAAGAGAATGGTCATGTCCAGGCAAAAGGTCAAAACCAGTTCTGAGTCCAGTAGGTACCGAAGGGCAGGCAGGCTCAAGATCAGGGCAGGCAGAATAGTCAGGCAGGCGGGAATGGAGTCCAGAAAACAGACAAGGGTCAAAACCGGGAGGACTAGCAAAAGAGAATAGGAAAAAGGAGTACGGGAAAAACACGCTGGTTGACTTGACAAACATACAATACGAACTGGCACAGAGAGACAGGAAACACAGGGATAAATACACTGGGGAAAATAAGCGACACCTGGAGGGGGTGGAGACAATCACAGGGACAGGTGAAACAGATCAGGTTGTGACAAGGCTACCTCCCGCCACACACCGTACGCCCCCCCCCCAAGCAAGCACACACACACATGCACACTCACAAAGTACCCCCCCCCCCCCCCCACACACATACATACACACACACACAAGCACACCTCCACCGACACTGCCCACCGCCATATAGTGAGATAGTATATATCTCATTGGGCCAGGCTTGTGAATTAACCCTCGGTAAATATGGATCTGTGACTGTTTAATATGGAGTTATGGCCTTGATTCATTCTTGGCGGTGCGTACGATAGCAGTGGCCCGTTGCAGAGCGGCGGGTCAACCTCTCTGGGTAGCAGCTCATTAAAAAGTAAAATGGCTGTGAAACATGCCTCGTTAGCTGCCGGATTTGATCATTTAGTAAAAGCCCAGGATGGTTTTTATCTTCAATGCCAGAGGAAAGCTTTGGAGACTTTCTGTTGCTAGGTAAAATACAGTGATTGAAAAAAAGAATGGAAACTCTTCATTGGTCCAATAGTATGCAGAGACACTGACTGTATAATACCAGTTTGCAAAACGTCCTATGTAAACTGCTCCGGTTTAAGGGATTCACAACCCATTTACAGCAGACCAAACATGCCCGCTGATTAGCTCCTGTTAGCAATGTAGCCTCATTCACAGCCTGTGTTAATCCCTTAGCATTACGCTAATGGCCCAGGAAACACAGCTAATGACTTTCACTGCAGATTAGCATCTGTTTGATGTTTATCACACACACTGGGGGTACATAGAAGATTATAAAACTTGCATGCATGTAGCAGTTTTTGAGTAGAAGTTTTTGTGTAGTAGCAGTTTTTGTGTAGCATAATATATGGAGATGTGTTAGGTGCTCACCAGTAATGTTAGCATGAATCCATCAATCCCAAAGCAGCATATTGTGGCTTTGTGGCTTTTGAACAGTGGAATCCAATCCTAACTGCAGAAAGCAGTTTCCTTATCCATTGTAGTCATCCGTACAGACAGTGCTTGGAATGGGATGATTGGCAGATGGAAGAAGGCCTAATCAGAGGTGTGTGTGTGTGTGTGTGTGTGTGTGTGTGTGTGTGTGTGTGTGTGTGTGTGTGTGTGTGTGTGTGTGTACACTTTAATGTGCATGTGTGCTGGTGCAGACAGGTGGGTCTATGATGGCTAGTCTGTGATGTGTGTGTTCTAAAGGCGAGGGTGTGTTCTTCGTCCGACAGCCATGGCGTGTGAGTCTTTATCCAGATAGACTGTGTGTGTGTGCGTGTGTGTGTGTGTGTGTGTGTGTGTGTGTGTGTGTGTGTGTATGTAGGCCTCCCACAGGGCTGTGGAGAGGAGGCCATGGGAGGAGGCATGTTCTGTGTGTTTGAAGTCAGCCTCTCTTAGACCCCTGTGTGTGTGTGTGTGTGTGGCCAATTAATTAGGGCTGATTTCAAGTTTTTATAACAATCGGTAATCTGCCTTTTTGGACATCGATTATGGCCGATTACATTGCAATTCATGAGGAAACTGCGTGGCAGGCTGACCACCTGTTACTCGAGTGCAGCGTCAAAAGGACCTTGTGGCTGCAATGAGCCAAGGTAAGTTGCTAGCTAGCATTAAACTTATCTTATAAAAAAAAATCAATATTCACATAATCACTAGTTAACGACACATGGTTGATGATATTACTAGGTTAACTAGCTTGTCCTGCGTTGCATATAATCAATGCGGTGCCTGTTCGTTTATCATCGAATCACAGCCTAATTGAACTTCGCAAAACGGGGGATGATTTAACAGAAGCTAATTCGTGAAAAAAGTACATTGGTTGCACAAATGTACCTAACCATAAACATCAATGCCTTTCTTAAAATAAATACACAAAAGTATATATTTTTTAAACCTGCATATTTAGTTAAAATAAATGCAAGTTAGCAGGCAATACTAACTAGGGAAATTGTGTCACTTCTCTGCGTTCAGTGCAAGCAGAGTCAGGGTATATGAAGCAGTTTGGGCCGCCTGGCTCGTTGTGATCTGTTTCTTCCTAACAAAGACCGTAATTAATTTGCCAGAATTTCACATAATTATGACATAACATTGAAGGTTGTGCAATGTAACAGCAATATTTACACTTAGGGTTGCCACCCGTTGGACAAAATACGGAATGGTTCCGTATTTCACTGAAAGAATAAACATTGTTTTCAAAATTATTGTTTCCGGATTTGACCATATTAATGACCAAAGGCTAGAATTTATGTGTGTTTATTATAATTAAGTCTATGATTTGATATTTGATAGAGCAGTCTGACTGAGCGGTGGTAGGCAGCAGCAGGCTAGTAAGCATTCATTCAAACAGCACTTTACTGCGTTTGTGAGCAGCTCTTAGCAATGCTTGAAGCACAGTGCTGTTTATGACTTCAAGCCTATCAACTCCCGAGATTAGGCTGGCAATACTATAGTGCCTATAAGAACATCCAATAGTTAAAGGTATATGAAATACAAATGGTATAGGGAGAAATAGTCAATGCATCATAATTCCTATAATAACTACAACCTAAAACTTCTTAACTGGGAATATTGAACCACCAGCTTTCATATGTTCTCATGTTCTGAGCAAGGAACTTAAACGTTAGCTTTTTTACATGGCACATATTGCACTTTTACATTCTTCTCCAACACTGTGTTTTTGCATTATTGAAACCAAATTGAACATGTTTCATTATTTATTTGAGACTAAATAGTTTTTATTTATGTATTATATTAAGTTCAAACAAAAGGGTTCATTGTTCATTCAGTATTGTTGTAATTGTCATTATTACAAATATATATATATATATAAAATCGGCCGATTAATCAGTATCGGCATATTTTGGTCCTACAATAATCGGTATCGGTGGTGAAAAATCCTAATCGGTAGACCTCTAGTGTGTGTATGCTCCCCTGCATGCAGCGTGCTGCCTGGTGATAGTCACTTAAGCCAGCTCTGACGTCCCCATGGCATCGCTGATTATACAGCTGCTCCTCCAGATGCGTTGTCCCTCGGACCAGACGATCAGAACCCCTCAGATCCAAAGACAGATTTTTTTTTCATCTCAGAAAGTATTTATACCGCTTCACTTATTCCACATTTTTGTTGTGTTACAGCCTGCATTTTAAATTGATTAGATTGAAAATACCCCATAATGAATTTTTTTTTATTTTAGAACTTTTTGCAAATGTATTGAAAATGAAATACATAAATATCTAATTTACTATTTAGTGTCTCGTTTAGTATTCACAGCCCTGAGTCAATACTTTGTAGAAGCACTTTTAGGAACGATTACAGCTGTGAGTCTTTCTGGGTCTCTAAGAGCTTTCCACACCTGGATTGTGCAAGATTTGCTCAAAATTCTTCAAGCTCTGTCAAATTGGTTGTTAATCATTGCTAGACAGCCATTTCCAGGTCCACAAACCACTCCACAAATTTCTTGTTAACAAACTATAGTTTTGGCAAGTCGGTTAGGACATCTACTTTGTGCATGACACAAGTCATTTTTCCAACAATTGTTTACACACAGATTATTTCATTTATAATTCACTGTATCACAATTCCAGTGGGTCAAAAATGTACATATACTAAGTTGACTGTGCCTTTAAACAGCTTGGAAAATTCCAGAAAATGATGTCATGGCTTTAGAAGCTTCTGATAGGCTAATTGACATCATTTGAGTCAAGTGGAGGTGTACCTGTGGATGTATTTCAAGGCCTACCTTCAAACTCAGTGCCTCTTTGCTTGACATCATGGGAAAATCAAAAGAAATCAGCCAAGACCTCAGAAAAAGAATTGTAGACCTCCACACAAGTCTGGTTCATCCTTGGGAGCAATTTCCAAACACCTGAAGGTACCACGTTCATCTGTACAAACAATAGTACGCAAGTATAAACACCATGGGACCACGCAGCCGTCATACCGCTCAGGAAGGAGACGCGTTCTGTTTCCTAGAGATGAACGTACTTTGGTGCGAAAAGTGCAAATCAATCCCAGACCAACAGCAAATGGCCTTGTGAAGATGCTGGAGGAAACAGGTGCAAAAGTATCTATATCCATAGTAAAACGAGTCCTATATCGACATAACCTGAAAGGCCGCTCAGCAAGGAAGAAGCCACTGCTCCAAATCCGCCATAAAAAAGCCAGACTACGGTTTGCAACAGCACATGGGGACAAAGATTGTACTTTTTGGAGAAATGTCCTCTGGTCTGATGAAACAAAAATATAACTATTTGGCCATAATTACCATTGTTATGTTTGGAGGATAAAGGGGGACGCTTGCAAGCCGAAGAACACCATCCCAACCGTGAAGCACGGGAGTGGTAGCATCATGTTGTGGGGGTGCTTTGCTGCAGGAGGGACTGGTGCAATTCACAAAATAGATGGCATCATGAGGTAGGACAATTATGTGGATATATTGAAGACATCCGTCAAGACATCTGTCAAGAAGTTAAAGCTTGGTCGGAAGTGGGTCTTCCAAAAGGACAATGACCCCAAGCATACTTCCAAAGTTGTGGCAAAATGGCTTAAGGACAACCAAGGCAAGGTATTGGAGTGGCCATCACAAAGCCCTCACCTCAATCCTATAGAACATTTGTGGGCAGAACTGAAAAAGTGTGTGCGAGCAAGGAGGCCTACAATCCTGACTCAGTTACACCAGCTCTGTCAGGAGGAATGGGCCAAAATTCACCCAACTTATTGTGGGGAGCTTGTGGAAGGCTACCCAAAACATTTGACCCAAGTTAATTAATTTAATGGCAATGCTACCAAATATTAATTGAGTGTATGTAAACTTCTGCCCCAATGAGAATGTGATGAAAGAAATACAAGCTGAAATAAATCATTCTCTCTAATATTATTTCATATTCTTAAAATGTAGTGGTGATCCTAACTGACCTAAGACAGGGAATTTGTACTAGGATTAAATGTCAGGAATTGTGAAAAACTGAGTTTAAATGTATCTGACAGCTTCAGTCCTCTGTCTCTTCAACTGAAGAAAAGAACCATATAATTCAATTTCATGATATACACATGATACATCATTTACCCTTATACAAATATACGTTGACGTGCTGAATGATAGGCTTATGGGAGTGAAAGCAGTGCTCCATGGGTAGTGTGCCTCAGTAAGCTCGGAGGAGGGGTATTGTAGCAGGGTACAGTTTGAGCCACAGCAGGGTGTCCTGGGAGACGTAGTCAGGGATCCGCATCCCCACGTGTTTCAGATGAGCCTCTGTAGAGAAATACCACTAATGTTCACCCAAACGGTTGTGAACATTTCAATTAATTACGTGACTTTTCTATCCAGGGCCGTTTGTCTTTCCTCTGACTGTAAAGCTGTCATGATACGCTCCACATGATCACCTGCGCCGTTGTGTGAAGTCAAATACAGTGCCGTCTTTTTTTTCTGTCAGAAGATTCAGTTGTGACTATGATCAAGGAGGAAAACCCTGACTGGTTGTCCACCAGGGAGCCTCTGGCCCAGCATGGGACACCTGTTTGAGACCAACTACAAAGAAACACACTGGGCTTCATGATCAGAGCAGGCCAGGGCAGCGCGCGTGTGTGTTTCAATGTCTCTGTGTGTGTTGGCCTGTGTGCTCTCCTATGTTTTTAAGTTAGCCCTTCATTAACCCTTTTTACTATACCTAATAAATTCAGGTGGGTGGGGTATATCTCTCTGTGTTGGCCTGTGTTATTTGTCTGTTCTCCCATGTTTTTGAGTTAACACATTTCTCGTACCCCTCTGTACTATTCCCAATGGGGAGTTTAGGTTCTCCGTCGATAATGACCATCCAAATGGATAGATCCAACCCAGTCGAATAGCTCCATGAAATAGAGCTCCCAAACATCCATCATAGCGGTAAAGGCCCCAGTCCAATCACAGGGCCTGATTTCACTTCATTTTAGGCTTGTCATGTACGATTCCCCTCGGTGGCTTCCTGATTGAAGCCCAGTTTCTACAGGCCTCAATACTTAGTCCTGACACAAAGCAGACATGATTGTTAATGGAAGAAAGACTAGCTAGCTGCCTTCAATGGAATTCGTTGGAAGGCCATGAATAGCTTTGACAATCACTCAATTTTTAACATTTGCCCTCAGGTCTTTTCAAGGAAATAGGAAGGAGAAAAAAGCAAGGAGGAAAAATAAAAAAGGGTTTGTCTTAGAAGCCAAAGTGGGGTTGTTGTATTCATAAGTGCATGGTAATAACGTGAAGATGGATGTTGGGTCGCTAATGCACCTTGGGTAATTGCTCTATCCACACTGGAAGAGCGTACATGAAGCATTTTTAGTTTAGCCTTTTTGACAAAATCCTATTGTAAACCTATCTACTATCCAGCTGGTGTGCCAGTCCTGGGTTCAAGCAGCATTTGACATCTTTCAAATACTTAGAGCATTTTCCCAAGCCTGCTTGGAGTGTTAGATGGGTGGTGTTTGGGACTATTGTATCTGTCAATTTAAGCCATGCAATCTCAATCAAGCACAAAATAAAGCATTTTAAATTATTTCAAATAGTATTGAACCCAAGTGGAGCTTGCGTCCTTTGATTTGAGAGAAATGAATATTCCTTGAGGGTAAGGACACCGAGAACGTCACTGCCGGGTGTTTCTTTATAATGATGCCTGAGCAGGTCTTATTTGTTTGGCGTTAAACCTTGTACATCCTCAATATACAAGTCATAATTGCACTAGACACACACACGTGCGTGTCCTTCTGCGCTCCTGTTCACAATGGAACCAGGACAATAGTGCTGATTATTAGTGCGTCCGCCTAGTCCAGGAGAGAGAGGCTCAGAAGGGCAGAGAGAGGCTCAGAAGGAAGAAATGTGGAAAACAGGAGGTGACTGGTTGGCGCTCAAGTGCTAA
The DNA here is from genome assembly GCF_901001165.1 of Salmo trutta. NCBI lineage: Eukaryota > Metazoa > Chordata > Actinopteri > Salmoniformes > Salmonidae > Salmo > Salmo trutta. The sequence goes on along the minus strand of NC_042970.1, from coordinate 67,395,784 downwards.
TGCTAGTGTGTGTGTGTGTGTGTGTTTGTGTGTGAGTGTTTATTTTGTGAAGAACGAAGTATTTTAAGACCCCTCTTAAGACCACTCTTCAGTCTGGGTTTTTACGCCACAGTGGATAAAATTGTTGTGTGAAATAATGTGAACCCATTTACTTGTCTGCAATTCTGAACACTGCACCGAAATTAGCCTGAGAATTTAGTCTTGCATTTTGGCGTAACAACTGCTGTTTCGTCCATCTAGGTAATGGACGATTTCCATCAATTTCAAAACTATACACCAAAGGCTACTTACTGTCAAAACAGACCTTTTTCTCTTTAAAATATTGCAGCTAATATTTGCTGTTGTCACGTCATAATTACCAGGCTGAGTAATGCTTGAGGTGTTGTACTTAATGTCAGAAAACCTGGTTCCCCCTAGAGGATGATTCTAGGCTTGTTTAATTAGTTGACTGTGTTCTAATTGGCGTCTAGAGTGCAGCAAACAGTTCCACTCTCTTTCTGTATGAGATAATCTCTCTCTGAGCTCCTCTCTCTCTCTGTCTCTGTCTCTCTGTGTGTGTGTCTGTCTGAGCTCATCATTGAGGGAAACATGCATTTAACTAAACACTTGTTCTCTGTGAGTAGGCAAAGTAGTGTGTTAAGGGAGTGGGTAAGTAATATGAATTTTTTTCAAATATGCAATTTAAGTCTGATTTACATATTTCATTGTGCCGTTCAGCAGGTTAACACTGTGTTTGAATAGTAACTAGATATAGTCAGAGCAACATACAGTGCCTTCGGAAAGTATTCAGACCTCTTGACTTTTTCCAAATTTTGTTACGTTACAGCCTTATTCTAAAATGAATAAAATAAAATAAAAAAGCCTCAGCAATCTACACACAATACCCCATAATGACAAAGTGAAAACAGGTTTTTAGAAATGTTTGCAAATGTATTAAAAATAACTGAAATACTTTGTTTACTTAAGTATTCAGTCCCTTTGCTATGAGACTCGAAATTGAGCTATGGTGCATCCTGTTTCCATTGATCATCCTTGAGATGTTTCTACAACTAGATTGGAGTCCACCTGTGGTAAATTCAATTAATTGGGCATGATTTGGAGAGGCACACACCTGCCTATGTAAGGTCACACAGTTGACAGTGCATGTCAAAGCAAAAACCAAGCCATGAGGCCGAAGGAATTGTCCGTAGAGCTCCGAGACAAGGATTGTGTTGAGATACAGATCTGGGGATGGGTACCCAAAAAAGCTACCCAACATTGAAGGTCCCAAAGAAAACAGTGACTTCCATCGTTCTTAAATGGAAGAAGTTTGGAACCACCAAGACTCTTCCTAGAGCTGGCCGCCCGGCCAAACTGAGCAATCGGGGGAGAAGGGCCTTGGTCAGGGAGGTGACCAAGAACCCAATGGTCACTCTGACAAAGCTCCAGAGTTCCTCTGTGGAGAACCTTCCAGAAGGACAACCATCTCTGCAGGACTCCACCAATCAGGCCTTTTTAGTAGTGAAGCCACTTCTCAGTAAAAGACATGACAGCCCTCTTGGAAAGGAAACGGAGCAAAGTACCTTGATGAAAACCTGCTCCAGAGCGCTCAGGACCTCAGACTGGGGTGAAGGTTCACCTTTCAACAGGACAACGACCCAAGCACACCGCCAAGACAAGGCAGGAGTGGGTGGCCCAGGTTGAGCCTTGAGTGGCGCAGGTAAAGCCCGGACTTGAACCTGATGAAATACCTGAAAATAGCTGTGCAGCAACGCTCCCCATCCAACCTGACAGAGCTTGAGAGGATCTGTAGAGAAGAATGGGAGAAACTTGAAGGGGTGGCAGGTAGCCTATTGGTTAGTGTTGGGCCAGTAACTGAAAGGTTGCTAGATCGAATCCCCGAGCTGACAAGGTAAAAATCTGTCGTTCTGCCCCTGAACAAGGCACTTAACCCACTGTTCCAAGGCCGTCATTGTAAATATGATTTTCTTCTTAACTGACTTGCCTAGTTAAATAAAGGTAAAAAAAAAAATCCTCAAATACAAGTGTGCCAAGCTTGTAGCGTCATACCCAAGAAGACTCGAGGCTGTAATTGGGTCTGAATGCTTATGTAAATGTTATATTTCTATTTTTTATGTTTTATAAATTAGCAAACATGTCTAAAATGTTTTTCCTTTGTCATTATGGGTTATTCAGTGTAGATTGATGAGGGGGAAAAACAATTCAATCCATTTTAGAATAACCAAATGTGGAAGAAGTCAAGGGGTCTGAATACTTTCCGAAGACACAGTACACATACAATATAATCATATTATACAGTATTGTGTTACATGTAGAAGTGAATTATGGCTTTGGCTATGGATGTCAGACACCAGAGCTGCTGGTCAGGGTGACCAGTTGAGTTAGGAGGGATAGAGAGGAGGACGTTCCAGTTCTGTCTGTATGCTAGCTGTGAAATGGGGCTGCCCCATGAGGTCTCCGTGATCACCCAGCCTTAGCTGTGTAAACACACACACACACACACACACACACACACACAACACACTACCTTTCCCTAGTCCCAAAACAATCACACATGGGTTATCAGGCCATTATCACAACGATGGCGATCAAAAGGCACCGGTAGCACGGAGGGGGCCTCCCTAATGCGCTTCACCCCCCCCAGCAGGGAGCTGCCTCGGCTGCATGCCTTGCCTACCCGCTCCCCCTGCCTCCCCTGTAGGCCTCCACCAATACGTTGCGCTAATTGGATTAGCGGCGATAGTAATGCACTTCTGGGCCTTAGCGCAAACTCGCTAATAAACTGTGCGGGAGAGAGACTAAATTAGCCCTATTTGTGAAAGGCAGATTAATAGAGATTATGAGTGGATGAATTAAGTAAATCTAGCTAAGACCCCCTGTATGTGACGAGAGGGGTTTCTCACCTTGATACACTGAAAGGGAAGAGTACTCTAGCATGGGACTGTGTGTGTGTGTGTGCGACACTTGTAATTATGACAATGATAATCAGGATTATATCAATCACGTTAGCGTCGTAGCCTAATCAAATCGTGTGTACTGTGCATGTGATTAATTCCGAGATGATATATTTGCATGTGTTTGAAAGCGTTTATGATTTAATGTGATTTAATGTCATTATCGCGCCATGTGTTCGTTTGATTGTCGTTTATGTAAAGCGGATGTTTTGTTGGGGTTGACTTCTGTCATCTGTCATGGGATTGTTTGGCTCAGTGTCTCTCTGGCTTTCATTCTCTGTCGCTCTCTTGCTCACTGTCACTCTTCACTCTCTCACTCACTCGCTGTTCTCTTACCGATCCAACGTGCAGGCCCATTTCACTGTCCTCCTCTCGCAGAAGACATTCCTATTCAGAGTGGTGTTCCAGAGCCCAGCCTTGTCAACAGACAGAACACGGTTTCCCCGACTCCTCTTCTCTCTCTCCGTAATATCATTTCTTTATACGCTTTAGTCAACCTTTTCCTCTCCATTTCCTCCTTCCCTCCTTTTTCCTTGACATTTTCTGGTCGCCTTGGTTGCTTTGTCCTTTACCTTTCATTTCGGCTCAGGGTAATATCTCACATTCTGGCTGGGTGATTTATTTATGATTCATGTATGTGTCTCTTACACACACACACACACACACACACACACACACACACACACACGTGTGTATACACACACACACGACGCTCGCGCACACACTCTTTCTCAAAGACACACTTGCATACAGACATAAAGGCACATCCACACATTACACACACATTCTCCCTCAGTCTAGAGTCTACAGTGCCTCTGTCTGGCTATGCACGCACGCACGCACGCACGCACCTCAGACACTGGCTCCAGGTCAGTTGGAGGGGTCCAGGCTGGGTCTTCTGGCTGGGTCTTCTGGATGCGAGTCCGTCTGGCCTCCAACCCTGCCTCTCCCTCCCTCCCCCACCCTGTCTCCCCCCTCACCCCCCGTCCCCATCATTAGTCAGCATGGCCAGGAGTAAATGAGCAGGGATTGAGCGAGGGGGGGGGGGAAGACGCGCAGAAGGATATAAGGGGGAGGGGGTTAATGTCACGTAATGAGGTCTGCTGTGACAGGTGACCCAGAGCAGCAGGCCATTTCAAATGACTCCATTGGGTTACTACTACTCCATTTTCACTCATGTCTACGGTATGTTGAGGAACTGCCATGCTTTATTCCTGATGTTGAGGTTGTAGAAGACGAGTCTTTTTGCATATGCTACAGGCTCTTGTTAGCACTGTGGGAGCACAAGTCCTTAGTCAGTGCAGGCTTAGAGAGTTCGCTGTAGATGGCAGCGTGTCTCATTCCAGCTGCATTACTAACTTTCCTTTTCCTCATTCTAATACACTTGAGTACCTTCATAGACAAGTACATAGACAAGTACCAGGAGGACCTATATTCTTAAATATTTGCCATGGTATTTTCTGTGATAGTACTCTTCATTTGGAAGTTAGTGTTACATATCTGCCTAAGGATCGCCACAATACCCAAAAGCTCTATGGAGGGGGCACATTTATAAACTCCCGTTAGTGATTGGTCCAGTGGCATAATTATGCAGGAATAATCATATATAGGGATCCCTTTCTCTCTTTGTCTCTCACACACACACACACACACACACACACACACACACACACACACACACACACACACACACACACACCTCCCCATCCCCCACAACAACATCATGAGCTCGCTCTCCCTTCATCAACATTGTTCTCCCTTGTGTGTGATGAAATAGCCATCTGTCACAAACCCAGGTGAATCCCATTACAAAAAGCCATGGAAAAAATTAATGGAGAGACTTCCTCCCTCCAGGCTACCAGCACCCCAGACAAACTCAGATCCTATAGAAACACTGAAATTGCCTTTTTAATTTATTTTCCTTCTTACTCATCTTGGTCCTTGTTCTTTGAAGATATCACTGCGAACTAGGTCAGCAGAGAGAGAGAGCATGTCGGCTGTGAGACAATATTAAATTGCGTTGCGTCGTGCCTAAGAACTGCTCTTAGCCGTGGTATATTGGCCATATACCACACCCCCTCGGGGCTTCTTGCTTAAATATATATCTGCCTTTCTAACGTCTATTTGTCTTCTTCGTTGTGATCCTTTTCTGTTACCTGTCATGTGTGCTGTGTAGTCCCCAGTAGAGATCCCACATGTGACCACCCAGACACAAAGGAGTGGGGTAATACATGTACATGTCCCAATGTTATGGAAATAGCCTCAGCCCTGTTTTCTCCAGCAATGGTCTCCTCCAAACCTCGAATGAACCATTGTGTATTCCAGTGAGTGCTTGGGTCAAGGAACCTCAGATGGTGGTAGGGGTGAGGGAGGTTTGGGGGACATTAATTCAGCATTATCTCATCACTCCTGCTGTATAGATCAGTAGAACACACACACACTCCCTTCCCCATGGTCTCTCCATTTTATAGTCACCCCATGATGGACCTAACTCTCTTCCACAATCAGCACTTGCCACATGGTAGGAGATCAATGTTTTGATTACCCACAAAATGGTTCTCTCTCTCTCTCTCTCTCTCTCTCTCTCTCTCTCTCTCTCGATTCGTCCCGCTATCCTGTTCTCTCTCGCTCTCGCTATCCCCCCGCTCACCCCTCCGACCTTATCTCACAAGCGTAATCAAATTGCCAGTCGAGGTGGCAGGCGGTGGTGGGGAAAGCAACGAGAGAGCGAGATGTGGGAGAGAGAAAGAAAGGGAGAGAGAGTTAGGTGAGACTTCCACACAGACAGCAGGCTTTCTTCTCCAAAGGGAAAGGTGTTATTATGGATGTAGACAGACGTTCCCTGTCAGCACTGTGCTCTCTCTCCGAATCCAGTCAGCCTCTCATCTCTGCATTAACACCCCTCCCTCCCTCCCATCCCTCTCTCCATCTTCCCTGCCTTTCTCTGCCTGTTGTCTACCTCTTACCCCTCCGCTACACCAGCCTCCCTCCCTCCACCACCGCCTCTCTCTTCTAGATCTACATATTCTCCTGTAATTGACATTTTCCATTTGGCAGCCTCTATATCGGCTGCCAGCCGTGAGATGCCCGTTGCCTAGGTAACCGTGCTAGTGAAGACCCTCGGTGCTTGGCAAGAGAGGTCTAGCTGCCCTGCCTCCCTATGTAGTGCACTACTTTTGACCAGAGCTCTATAGGGAATGGGGTTCCATTTGGGACACAGCCCCTTCCCTAAACTGTCAGAACCAGAGGCACGCAGGCGGCGGCCCACTTAGGGAATACTTAAGGTCCAAATAATCATGAAAGGTATTATCAAATAAGGGCATTTAAGCTAATTTATGGAATTAATGAGCTCTCTATGAGCCCAGAGGGGGAGAGTGTGTGTGCAGTGCGTATGTGCGGAATGTACGCATATAATCCATCTATATGCACTCAGTAGCCTATAGGTTACCTTAGATGTAGTGCAGTTGGTTGGAATGTCCTGGCTAAGTCTGTCTTCGTTAGCTTGAAGGTAGCTTTATGATGCATATACATTTAGATACAGCTCAGATGCCTATATTTTTTCTCTTACACTCGTTCTCTTTTGTCCTTATCTTGATTCAAGGTTGTCCATAATTGTAATCTCCTTACCCCCTCACTTTCTCACTCCCTCTCTCTCGCTCTCTCCATCCCCAGTGTTTGGAACAGAGAAAATCAATAGCTTCACAGAGCTAATCTGTGGCTGTAATTTTATTAATACCAATGAAAGGCAGCTCAGCCAGCCAGTCAGTCATTCCACAGCCAGCCAGCCTCAACCATGCTGTGCTTCCCTCCAGTTACAGGCTTCATATCAGTGTCCATACTAGCGTAACACTTAGCACACCGCTTAGGATGATTTACTGATAGATCTGAGTAATTAATCCTGCCGACTACGCCAAATGTATGCCCTATACATTGTCTCATTCTAAGTGGTACGATATATTTTGTGGATTTTGTCAGATAGACACAGACTCTCAGGTCTTCCAAATCCTCCTGACTAAAGGAATTAGCTCCAGATGAAGATTTATGTACCCAGCAGTGGTAGAAAAAGTACTGAATTGTCATACTTGAGTAAAAGTAAAGATAGCCCTTAAAAGAAAATGACTCAAGTAAAAGTGAAAGTCACCCAGTAAAATACTACTTGAGTAAAAGTCTAAGTATTTGGTTTTAAATATACTTAATTATCAAAAGGAAATGTAATTGCTAATAATATACTTAAGTATCAAAAGTAAGAGTATAAATCATTTCAAATTGCTTATATTAAGCAAACCCGACAGCACCATTTTCTTGTTTTTTCAATTTACGGATAGCCAGGGCACTCTCCAACACTCAGACATCATTTACAGAATAAACATGTGTTTAGGATGGTCTCTTGATGTGTGAATTAGACCATTTTCCTGTCCTGCTAAGGAGTACTTTTGGGTGTCAGGGAGAATTTATGGAGTAAAAGGTATATTATTTTCTTTAGAAATGTACTAAAGTAAAAGTTGTCAAAAATATGAATAGTAAAGTACAAATACCCACAAAAACAACCAAAGTATTTTTACTTAAGTACTTTACACCACATGTGCCCACTGTGGGGAGGACCAGAGACACTCCCTGTGTCATAAACAGTAGTGGTAGTGTTGTGGTGACACGCAAGGAAGAGAAATGACCGTAAGTGGGAGGAATCCATCACGTTTCACATTGACACAGTCAAGGCTTCTCTTAAATTGTTCCTATCCCTTTCTCTCTTTCCCCCTCTCTCTCTTATCGATCAAAGAGATTCCTGTAAGTCCCTCTGAGTTTGATATAGTTTCATGATAGTTATACACATTTTACTACATCTGATTATCGATATGTTAACTTCTTGGAATATCATCCGATATCACTTTTCTCAGCATAGAGTAATACCAGCTAACGTTACTTTTCAAAATTCAGTAAAAATACAGTTGCTATCATAAATGATCAGATCAAAATATTGTAAAGTTAGGGCTTATACTGTAACCCTTGCCTTGTACCTTGGTATCACACTGAAAACTCTTGGTCTAGCCTTATCACAAGACTAGACCCACTTCCCCCCACCCCTGATATCCCCCCCATCCTAGGGACTCAACTGTCCAAACCTATCCTAACCGGGACAATTTCATGTCTGTCACCTCCTTCCGGTTCCACTCTGTTTAATTTGCCGGTGTGAGAGGCGGACGCGGCAAGATCTGGAGGTGAGGGGGATTGAAAAAGGAGATAGTCAGCGGGACCGGAACACACCGACATCTCCGTGCCGCTGGGCTAAATTGAAACTTGGAGATTGCCATCAGCGCAGAGCAGGGCCGCATACATACAACCAACTGATGCAGATTCCCATCCCCGATTGGGGGATATGTGCGAAGTGAGTTTCTCCAATATCCACACACACACACTTGTCATATCCTGTTTAAATGCTTCCCATTGACTACCACTGCAAGAGACACACAACATCTTGCGAATAGACTGCTGGTGTAGTAAAGTGAAGGTGAGAATGAATGTTTATTTGCGCATAGAGATTCGGTCTGCAGGATGGAGGATTGCGTGTTTCGAGCTCCCGACAATTCGTTCAGCAAGGTTCTTTTGTGTCTTGTCTCCAGCGTTCATTTATACCCCTCTTACCCCACACTCCCATCAGACCTACGTTTTCTCTAATCAACTTCTCATTAATTTCAATTAAAGTGTCACCTGTCGGTCTCTCTACCTCCAGGTGATGTTTTAGTTGGTTGAACTAACATTGGAGATTTAACTACCAACGGATTTGGCTTCAATCAGGCTATTCATACGGTATGTTCCAAATGGCACCCTGTTCCCTATATAGTGCATGTCTTTTGACCAGAGCCACTATGGGCCCTGCTCAAAAGTAGTGCACTACAAAGGGAATAGGGTACCATTTGTGACACAATTATACTCTCTCTATACCCTAACAATCCCCCAGCCTCGTTCACTCACAACATTAGATACACACACCACCCATAACTCATTCCCTCTCCCTCTCCTCCCCACACCCTTGCATCCCTCTTTAATTAGCTGTGGATTAAATTAAAGGCTATATGTTCTCGTTAATTGATTTATCTTGAGAGTCTATAATTACAGGTTCTCAATGGAGAGATCTCCACGGTGTCGCTGCGAGCAGAGTGTGTGTGTGTGTGTGTGTGTGTGTGTGTGTGTACATGTGTGCTCTGATCACCAGCAAAAGAATAGTATGCATTGTTTGAGGCACTCAGAGGTTAGCAGCCCACACAACACTTGAAGTGGAGAGAATAAAAGGAGGCCGCAAATAGATGTCGCTGCCGCGTGCATTGTAATGAAACACAATTATGGCTTTATTAAAGGATGTAATTGCTTTGTTGGAGCGTCTCAATTATGTCCTTTGTTGTGCGCCATTCACCCACTCTAATATTCAATGCTCAGGTTTAGTCTCGGCTGACCCCTCCCATCTATCAAGTATTGTAGTAGGTGGAAGTGTAGTCATTGTTTTGTTTGGAGAGGGGGTAGACTTCACAGGTTCAGGGACAGGGTAGTTTGTTGTTGTACAGTGAGAACTCTATAGGGAAGTGTCACTGGCGTAGAACACCATGGGGGGGTAGAGGGGGGGCTATAAAGGGTTTAAAGGGGGGGGGATAAATAGGAGAAAGGAGAGGGAGAGGAGAAGGGAGAGAGTGAATATGAGAGGGGATGCAGCTCTGTTGCAAAATGTTTAACGCCACTGGTTTCTCCTTGTCTACTCCCTCGTCTCTCCTCTCTCTGTTTTCTGACAGATCAATGGAATGGTTTTCTGTCGCAGGTCCATCCTCAGAAGTCTTAGCAATAGAGACATGTAGTGAACATATTGGATCATTATGCCATTATCCAGTGCTGTTGTCCATATCTAATCCCCATTCCAGCTTTCATCCCTTGCCCAGAACAGTGCCCAGAAACCAGGCATGGCAAGGGATCTCAGCAGCCAGCTACCCCCTCATGGTCTGGTCCCTGATCTGTTATTGCTATCTAGCCAAGTTGGCAAGAAGGCACTAACAGATCTGGGACCAGGCTATAACCCCCTCACCTTGGCAGGCTGTCAAGGAAAAACACCCAGCTCTCTTCTTAGATTTTACACTTTGCCAATTTCCCTCCATCTGTATCTACCTCCTTCGACGGATGGACAGATTACACTTTGTGCCAATTTCCCCCACCCTTCTCTCCTCTGTCTCCATTGATGGACAGATTACACTGTGCGAATTTCCTCATCCTACTCTCGGCTTCCATCCTTCCCTCGGCGGACGGACAGATTAGGACGTCTTTAACGGCATGTCGTTAGCCGTCTGCTAAGTGACCGGTGATTAATTGCCCGTTATTAACGTAACCGGGGGATTGTTCTCCAGATACGCACAGCGTGGATGTCTGATTCAACTTTAATAGGCCTCCACTTCCCGCGCATGGATAATGTGTCATTTGCAAAAGGACCTCTCTTAGACCGTTGATGTAGGCTATTCCCGTTTTTCTGGAAAATCCAAGACTAATGTGTAATTGGGACAACGTGCCAGGGAATAAGGAAAGATTGACCAGAAAAGGCAGGATTTTCTCAACGCTCTGAAAGATGCCTCAGGGAAAAAAGGGAATCTCACAGTTCATTTGTGTGAAATCCATTTCTGCCGTTCTCCAGGGATATTCCAGGGAATCATAGAATTTTCAGGTATCGTGAGTTCTGAGGTGGTAATGGCAATCCATGTTGGCGATTATATTCATTTGTAGATCACAAACTTGCTGTCTGTAATGATGAGCGCTGAGAGTCGTGAAGCAAGTTCAGGCAGTGAGTATTTTAATAAAATAAACGGAACATAATATAAAACAAGAAACACTAACTACACACAGACATGAAACAATAACGCCTGGGGAAGGAACCGGAAGGGAGTGACATATATAGGGAAGGTAATCAGGGAGGTGATGGAGTCCAGGTGAGTCTGATGACACGCAGGTGCACGTAACGATGATGAGAGGTGTGCGCCATAACGAGCAGCCTGGTGCCCTAGAGGCCGGAGAGGGAGCACAGGTGACACTGTCTTTTTCCCTTAAATCATGGGGAAAAAGGCAAGGCACCATATGGATATAATGGTGAGAAAATCTGGATGAAATTAGTCCCCTTATTCAATTGGTCCCCCTGGTTCAATAAAAGTATCTTGGTAGCACTGCTTAATTCCTTGGGAGGGATGCTCTCGATTTCTAAGTTGTCAAACCCCTTCCCCCTCCCCCAAACTCCCTCCCTATACAGTACCCCCCCCCCCCCTCCCACCAGGAGGCTGCTGACGGGAGGACGTCTCATCATATTGGCTGGAACGCAGTGGTTGGAATTGCATCAAACAATGTTTGATGTATTTGATACCATTCCATTTATTCTGCTCCAGCCATTACCAAAAGCCCATCTTCCCCAATTAAGGTGACACCAACCTCCTGTGCTCTTCTATCTCAAATGAGGTGTCTATACAAGACTGCGTTCATCTCATGTCTGGCTGAACAGAATACGTCCTGCTCCCCACTTCTACCTCCACCATAACCATCACCCTTACCTGCATGCATCCACCATCCAGCTGACCCATAACTGACATCCATGCTACTCTACCCTCACATCTCTCTTCATCACCCTTACCTGCATGCATCCACCATCCAGCTGACCCACACCTGACATCCATGCTACTCTACCCTCACATCTCTCCTCATCACCCTTACCTGCATGCATCCACCATCCAGCTGACCCACCCCTGACATCCATGCTACTCTACCCTCACATCTCTCTTCATCACCCTTACCTGCATGCATCCACCATCCAGCTGACCCACAACTGACATCCATGCTACTCTACCCTCACATCTCTCCTCATCACCCTTACCTGCATGCATCCACCATCCAGCTGACCCACACCTGACATCCATGCTACTCTACCCTCACATCTCTCCTCATCACCCTTACCTGCATGCATCCACCATCCAGCTGACCCACCCCTGACATCCATGCTACTCTACCCTCACATCTCTCCTCATCAGCCTTCCATCCAACCCACCCCAGCCACCCAGACATCCACACTGCTCATTCTACCCCACCCTTCTCCTCATCACCCTCACCTCCATCCTCCCACCCAGACATTCATAACGATCCACCTCCCCATCCTTCTCCCTCGGGGGGCTTCTCGCTAGACTACCATGGCTCTCTGCTAGCCAGCAGTCTGTTGTTCTGAGCAGCAGTGAAGATTATCTCTGTTACTGTGTGGAGGAGCTGCTGTACAAACAAAGGCAGTCATGCGGCCCTGGCTCTGGTTCACTCCCAAATGGTAACCTATTCCCTATTTAGGGCAATACTTTTGATCAGGACCCTGGTCAAAAAAGAGTGCACTAAATAGGGAATAGGGTGCCATTTGGGACTCAGCCTGCATCTCTGCTCTATGGCTCTGCAGTGGAGGCTGTAAACAGTGTTCCACTAAAAAGGGAAACCCTCACCGGCTCCTGCCTTTGAAAATCCAACTGCTGCCACCAATTAGCAGCGGTAAAACTCATCAGGGGTGTTGTTTTCCATGTTACCGGGAAGAAGAGAACGTATTGTAGTCCTGTAGTGTGTTTCACCGTGTGTGTTATGCGTGAGGACAGCTACAAGATACACAAGTTAGCAACTGATGTTAATGACTGTTTAGATAGCGGTAGCCACAGCAGACATTTAATAATGCATTTTTGACATTTGCACAGGTGGGAATATGTCAACATACTTCTGCATCTCACATTAATTGCTGATTCTATTGTTGAGCAATTACGGCTAATTAGCAGGCGCTTCAATCTGGTGCCGTTTTGTGCAAATAGTAAACAAATGTTACCTTTACGTATGCAAATAAAGGCGTTTTTATGCCCTCCTTTTGTCCTTGTACTGGGTATGTACTAGCGACTACAGCGAGGCATTTGTCTTCTCGTAGCGAGGTATCGCTGCAGAGCTGCTAAAGGGGATGTGGTTTGTCATGCTGCTGCTGGCTGATGCTAAATGTTTCTTTTTTTATTCCTCCTCGGCAGCTCAGATGTGGCGGGCGGCGGGTTATTATGCAGCTGAGTTATTATCTGGAGATGGATACCCATGGAGGGAGGGAGGGAGGGGAGGGAGAGAGAGGGTATAGTCAGTGGAGGAAGGGTGATAGGATAGGGAGGTTTTGAAGCGAGCGAGGCAGGCAACGTGCACCTGGAAGAGGCAGGAGCAGAGGCGTGAAATTGGCACTGCCCCCTCCATTTGCCCCCTCTCTCTCCGCTTGCCAAGGAGCTGCTGCCTGGCTGATTGACTGACTGACTGACTGACTGGAAGGACCATAGATGGCTGGCTGGCTTACCGGCTGGCTGACTGGGCTGGGCTGGGCTGCAGAGGGTGAGGTTGTTGCTGTGCTGCTGAGGGGATGCATCCCCCTCTCACCCCCTAGCCTCCGCTCCCTCCCCCTTCCCCCACCACTACAGCCTGGCCATAACTCACCCTAATTGCATTTCGTAGGTGGTGCTCAAACACAGAGCGCATGGCAGAGCAGTGTGTGTGTGTGATGTGCAAAGAGCCTCTGCTATGTTTAATACAGCAGGATTTGTGGGAGCCGTAATGGAAAGAAGGGCAGAGGTCCAGCAGGGACACATTCCTGACCTCTTAGTATGCATCTCAAATGGCACCCTTTTCCCTATATAGTGCACTACTTTTTATCCTCCAAATGCACTGGTATTTATGACACACACACACGTTACCCTTTATCTAACCTGTTTACCAAAGACCTTGAAGTGTACCCTCCTCCTTTAGGGTGAGAGGGGTGCCTTATGTCTTGAGTATATATGGCACATACTGTATATTGGGACCTTGTAACCTCAGCAGCGTAATGACATTATTTCTCTCTTTCTTTCTCTCCCTCTCTCTCTCTCTCTCTCTCTCTCTCTTTCTTTTTTTCTTTCTCTCTCTCTCTCTCTCTCTCTCTCTCTCTCTCTCTCTTTCTTTTTTTCTTTCTTTCTTTCTCTCTTTCTTTCTTTCTCTCTCTCTTAATTTATTTTTTCTCTCTCTTTTTTTAAAATCTTTATTTCTTTCTTTCTTTCTCTCTCTCTTTCTTTTTCTCTGCATGTATGGGGACTTTTGCAACCTCAGTCGAGGAATGACCTCTTTCTATCGTTTTATCACACATACTTTCACTTTTGGACAGCCTTCTTAATCAGTGTCAGTGTAAATCAGGAGGCGTAATAAGCTCATCTGGGCTGTGAGGAGATATTCTCCATGCCTTGACGCCTCCCGTGTGTTTTTCCTCATAATGAACGCATCTAATCCATCCCTCCTCCTACCGTGAATACATCACACACACGCTAGACCTCATCTCTCCCAGGGTGCATTGCTGCTCCCACGTTGACTAATGTCCCCAAGATACTTTCTCTCTCAAAACCCCAGTGCACCGGAATACATCTACTATTAAACATTTAAGCATACGCTGCATGTATTATATGACGTTAATTATGTGACATCACGAGGTTAAAATATTCAGCATTTATTAAGCTGAATTTATTAAGCTTGTATTACGTTACATCATGGGAATTTAGTTACGTAGCATTTATCATGTGTAAGTTACACATTTATTACACAATACATATTAAGTACATGTGTACGTTTTTAATCACACCACACACACAGCTCCTTTTATTATCGTAGGGATCGATATCTTCAGCAGTGTTTCCCTCAGACCATGCCTCAGACCAATTGACTTTGCACTGATGCCTGGAGCACGAAAGAAAAGAACAAACCTTTCTTTTGTTATCTCCTCCTCCTTTCATCAGTCAGTCGCTCTCTTTGGTCCAAGGTGTGGTGGATTCAGACCCCTGTGAAGCCCGTACTTCTGCACACCTATAATTTGTCTTTGACTACCCCTCTCTCTCTCTTCCCTCCCTCTCCATCTCCCCCTCTCCATCTATCTTCCCTTCCCCTTTGTCACCCTCGCTTTCCCGCCCTTCTCTCCTTCTCTCCCTCTCGCCTTTTCCCCATCTCTTTCTCTCTCTCTCCCTCCCTCTCTCTCGCCATCCCTCCCTCCCTCCCTCTCGCCTGGCATAAGGTGATGGAGGCGGGGTGTGTGTGGGTCTCGGGGGAGCACGCCTCAGGGATTATACAGAGTGATGCCATGAAAGATTCATGATGATCCGGAGTGTGTGTGTGTGTGTGTGTGTGTGTGTGTGTGTGTGTGTGTGTGTGTGTGTGTGTGTGTGTGTGTGCGTGCGTGCGTGCGTGTGTGCGCGCCGACTGGAAAAAGGGAGCAGGGAGAGAAGAAAGGCGAGAGGGGGAGGGGGAGGGGGAGAAAGAAGTGAGAGACAAATTGATGGTGCACAGCAGGACTGGCTTCCAGGCTGAGATTACAGGCTTCTCCTTTGACCAAAGTCGGAGGCGGCCATCTTGGTTGGTCAGGCCTGCGGTTCACTGCACTGGCCACTGACCCCCTCACACACACAAAAAACACACGTACATATCAAACGCATGCAAGGGTCGCACACACACACACACTACTGACTCACAGAACCTATATGCCCTCTTTTTGAAGCATTGTCTCTAATGGGCTTTCAAATAGACTGTAGGCCATAGAGCTACATGCTTCTCTGATGGACCAGTATTGAATTCAGAGCAGACAGAGAGAGCAGAGGGCGTCTGCTGTACTAACATGTGCTGTGATAATGATGGAGTTAATCAGGCTGGCACACTCTCCCGTGCTCCAGTCTGGTCTATGTCTGCGTCCCAAATTGCACCATATTCCCTTTATAGTGCACTACCTTTGACCAGGGCCCATAGGGCTCTGGAATATATAGGGAGTAGGTTGCCATTTGGAACGTATCCTATGAGGTCTGTGCCAAGCCGGGGCAGACTGAAACTGGGGGGGGGTGGCCGACTGGGGCATCGGTTGCTAAGAGCTGCCAAGGCCAAAGGAAGCATGGTGACAGAGCCAAGCCAACACATCTCTATTCATAAGATTGTGACATCACTCTGGTAGTCATCTGGGAATGGGGATGGGAAAGGAGGAGGAGGACTCGTGTTGTGGCTTTGAAGCAAACATAGAATGCTGATGTGTCAGTTTCCATTTATGATGTACAGTATGTGTGTTTGTATTTGTGTGTGTCAGTATGTGTCTTCGGGAATCTATTTGTCACTGGTGTAAGAGAGGAGTAGGCAGGAGGCAGTCGCAGGTTTAGAACTATTGAATTTATTTAAACTCCAAAGAACAGGCGGGCAGGGAGCCTAGTGGTTAGAGCATTGGACTAGTAACCGAAAGGTTGCAAGATCGAATCCCCGAGCTGACAATCTGTCATTCTGCCCCTGAACAAGGCAGTTAACCCACTGTTACTAGGCCTTCAGTGAGAATAAGAATGTGTTCTAAACTGACCTGCCTAGTTAAATAAAGGTTTTTAAAAAACTAAAAAAACAGCGGGACGAAACCCAAACGCTGTTGTGCTCAAAATATATCTTCATAAACAAAAAGGCACAGGGCGAACCCAAAGTGCAAATTATAAAGTGCTCAAGAAATAGTAGGAGAGATTCTTCTCAGAAAAACAAGTAACATTTACAATGACAGACAAATGGCAGAGGGAGTATATATACAGTGATAGAGTGGGGATTGGAACCAAGTGTGTGTAATGATGACGAGACAAGTCCGGGGTTGATGAGTGAAGGGCGTTTGCCAGCAGTAGGTTCGGCAGCAGCTAGAAGGCCGGCGACGCTGAATGCCTGAGCTGGACAGGAGGTGGAGCCAAAGCGAAGGCTGAATGATGCAGAACGTTCCGCACCAGAAACCCAGCACTGCTCTTCGGGACCATACCCCTCCCAGTCGAACAGGTACTGGAGAAGCCGCCACGACGCCGTGAGTCCAACAGGCTGCGGACGGAGTACTCTGGGGCCCCCTCAACGTCCAAGGGAGAGGAGTTGCGTAGTGGGGTCCAGCACTAGCCAAGGGACTAGCTGCCACCGGCCTGAGGAGAGATACATTAAATGAGGGTGAGATACGGTAATTGACGAGGAGCTGTAATCTGTATGTCACCTCATTGACTCTCCTTAGGACTTTGAACGGCCCCACAAACTGCGGCAGGGCAGGCGGAGGGGCAGGTCCTTCGTAGAAAGCCAGACCCTGTCACCAGAGTGAAAGACTAGAGCCACACTGTGGTGACGATCAGCCTGCACCTTGTGCCGGAGGACAACACGCTGGAGACAGGTATGTGCGTTGTTCCATACCTCCTCGGCACGCCGGAACCAATTGTCCACCACGGGAGCCTCGATCTGACTCCGGTGCCAGGGCCGCCTGATAGCCTCGAATACAATGAAAGGGTGTGAGGTTAGTGGAGGAGGGATGGAGGGAGTTTTGTGCGTATTTTGCAGAAACGCAGCGCACTCCCCCGGCTGGTCCTGACTGTAACTACGATGGTACCTATCCAGCTCCTGATTTACCCTTTCCACTTGCCCATTTGATTGGGGATAGTACCTGGAGGTGAGGCTGACTGTGACCCCCAGTCATGCCATGAAGGCCTTCCAGACACGGCAGGTGAACTGAGGACCACAGTCAGACACGATGTCCTCTGGGATCCCGTAGTGCCGGAAGACGTGAGAGAAGAGAGCTTCTGCCGTCTGCAGGGCCGTAGGGAGACCAGTCAGGGGAATCAAATGTCAGGCTTTGGAAAACTGGTCCACAATGACCGGGATGGTGGTTTGCCCCTCTGAGGGGGGAAGGTCTGTAACAAAGTCCACGGAGAGATGGGACCAGGGTCGTTGTGGAACCGGCAGCGGGTGGAGTTTGCCATAGGGGAGGTGTCTAGTTGTCTGTGCGCAGATGGAGCAGGAAGAGAAGTAAACCCGGACTTCCTGGGCCAAGGTGGACCACCAGTACTTGGCAGAGAGACAGTCGATAGTACAGGCTATACCCGACAGAGACGGGTCAGGGTGAGCCAGAACAGGTGCGTTAGTAAAACGTTCCTTGAGCGCACGGAAGGCTTCGTTGGCCTCCTCAGTCCAGCGCAGCTGTCAAGGACCTCCCTTCAGGAGGGAGGTGAGAGGGTCCACCACTGTGCTGAAACCCCTAATGAAGAGCCTGAAATAGTTGGCAAAACCAAGGAAGAGCTGCACCGCCTTGATGTAGGATGGAACAGGCCGCGACCGTACTGCACTGACCCTCTGCTCTTCCATCTCCACTCCCGCGGTGGATATCCGATAGCCCAGGAAGGAGACTGCCTGCTGAAAGAAAAGGTACTTCTCCGCCTTGGTGTACAGGTGATTCCCTATCAGCCTCTCCAAAACGGGCTTGACATGAGAGACATGTTGCTCGCGTGTAGTGGAGTACACCAAGATGTCGTCTATGTACACCACTTCACAGCGACCCAACATGTCTCAAACACCTCATTAATGATTGAAACACAGAGGGTGCATTTGTTAACCCGGTGCTGGTGCTGAAGGTGGTCTTCCATTCATCCCCCTCTCTGATGTGCACCAGGTTGTAGGCAGTGTGTAAATCCAATTTAGTAAAGTACTTAGCACCGTGCATCTGTTCGATCACAGTGGGTATAAGAGGCAGGGGATAACTGACCTCCCTCCTTCACGAAAAATAAGCTGGAGGTGGCCGGGACGTAGGCCTCCATGGCTTCGGTCTCTGCATGCGAGAGAGGGTAGATGTGCCAACGCGGGAGGGTAGAACCAGACAGTAGATTGATTGGGCGATGAAGGGGCAGGCACGTGGCACGAGTCTTCGAAAAGTCCACTTGTAGGGACATGAGGGGCCTGTTCCGGACTTTCCACAGAGGTGGTACAGATTGACACAGAGAGACACCTCCCCTGACACTCCTGCGACCAACCCAACAACCTCCGCTCTGTCCACGATAAACTGGGGTTATGCAACTCTGGGTCTTCCTTTCCTGTGGCGGTCCTCATGAGAGCCAGTTTCATCATAGCGCTTGATGGTTTTTGCGACTGCACTTGAAAAAACTTGAAATGTTCTTGAAATGTTCTGCATTGACTGACCTTCATGTCTTCAAGTAATGATGGACTGTCTTTTCTCTTTGCATATTTGAGCTGTTCCTGCTATAATATGGACTTGGTCTTTTACCAAATAGGGCTATCTTCTGTATACCACCCTACCTTGTCACAACACAACTGATTGGCTCAAACGAATTAAGAAGGAAAGAAATTCCACAAATTTTACTTTTAACAAGGCACACCTGTTAATTGAAATGTAAAGAGTGTACAAAGCTGTCATCAAGGCAAAGGGTGGCTACTTTGAAGAATCTCAAATATAAAATATTTTTTGATTTGTTTAACACTTTTTTGGTTACGACATGATTCCATATGTGTTATTTCATAGTTTTGATGTCTTCACTATTTATTTTACAATGTCGAAAATAGTAAAAATAAAGAAAAACCCTTGAATGAGTATTGTGTGTCCCAACTTTTGACTGGTACTGTATATTTATATATCTGAGCATCAGTGTGTGCCCCAATAACCCCTTCCAGGACTCCTCCCTCCTCCACTCCCTCCATCTCTCCCTAGCCTCTTGAAACACATTGCATTACGGACAGTTTTGATTACATTTCAGATTAGAGCCACAGCCGCCGTGGAGAGAGCACAGCTTTCACCATGGAGTGAATTATGCCGCCGTTACCCCCCTCCAGTGCTGGTGTGTGTGTGTGGGGGGGGGGGGGCTGAGTTCCCACTATTCCTGTGACCTCAATGGAAAGCAGCATTAATCAAAATGACGCGGCGGTGGGCAGAGAGGCAAAGAGAGAAAGAGGGGAAAGGGATGATATTGCTCAACACAAACCCCTCTCTCCAACGCCCAACCAACACCCTACCCCCTCTCCATCTTCTCTGCATCCCTCACCTTCTCTCTCTGTGCCCTGAGGCCCTGGGGTTCCTGGTGCTGCAAACAGTGAATTAACCCATCTCAGACCTCTGTTAATGGACTCCTAAGTATCAGCCTTTGCCTTTGGATATGCCACGTATATTTACATGGGAGAGGGAATGACTTGGCTGCCTTTCGGCGATAAAAGCCGTGTTGTTATTGATTTGCTTGTTCTTCGCATTGTTGTTTTGTTTGTGTGTGGGCGCATGTTTATGGAGATGTGGTTTGTCTTTGTGTGTGTGCGTAATATGATTTCCATCCATAGCATAACATTGTGACTCTGCCAGCTAATGTGAAACCACAGCATGTCCCACCAACATTGTGTACAGTATGTGCCCTCAAGTCAAAGGTCAAGCCACTGTACCCACAAAAAATCCTCTCTCTACCGCCATCGCTCCTATTCCAAAACACCCACACTCTCCCTCCCCTCCGGGAATCTCCACGCCAGCCAGGCAGCCAGTGAAAATTAAAATCAACAGCAGTGTGTGTGTGTGTGTGTGTGTGTGTGTGTGTGTGTGTGTGTGTGTGTGTGTGTGTGTGTGTGTGTGTGTGTGTGTCTGTGTGTGTGTGTGTGTGTGTGTGTGTGTGTGTGTGTGTGTGTAATACACACGGCAGTTCTGTGGCTCTGTGTCAGTCAATACAGGCTGATCGAAGCTGATGGGGCCCTGCTGGGGGAAGGCGCCTGTGTGTGTGTGTGCGTGCGTGCGTGCCAGAGCCCTGGCTGGGTTAATCTGTGGACAGTCCTCTGCAAGGATGATGCTATTGATCTGGTGGTAGATCATATGAAGATCAGGATATGTTGTCTGTTTGTGGAGGCCCAGGTAGTAATACACAGTAATACAGTAGCTTCATTGGACAAGTGCCACCTTTTCTAATAGAAAGCTTGGAGCGTATGGGGGAGTCCAATGAGGACAAAGACGTAGAGCGTGCGTGCAGACACACACTTATTTTTCCCCTCTGTTGTAAATCTGTTAGTGGTTGAATCAGTTGTCTATTCCTATAATCATAGATTTCTAAACCAGAAGCCATATTTGCATACAAAACTAATTAATCCAACCCCATTTGAAATACATCTAATAGACTACATTTGGCTAATTTCATTGGTAGTTAGAGGAACATGGCATTCTATACAGTAAGAGTAGATATTGTTGAGCTGAACCTTAGATGATTGACAGCTCTCCTGTCCCATCCCCAGGTCATTATCATCATTCCAGTGGCTTGCCTCTCTGCAGGTTGATGAAACAGAAACAACGCTTGTTAGCACTTCATTATTAATTTGAATCCATAAAGGCAATTAATTAAGCTTAAGTGTGCAATAAATCTGATTAGCCAGTCGGTTTCCAAAACACCATAAAATCCACGCAGGTCTTATTCCCTTTAATTAATTTGTGGAGAGGGCGGGGGCAAATACCCATGCATACGTTAATGTATGCACACAAACACACACACACACAGTGCTTAACTATGACTAAAATAGGTTCCAGTACTAATTTTGGGTGCCGGTACTGTTTATATTTAGGTGCAGGAGCTCCACAATACTTTTGAGATAATATTCTATAAAGGAACAGGAGCTCTAGAAGTAGAAAATAAGTTGCTGGTACTCTGCTCCGGTGAGCTCCTGCCCAAGTCAAGCACTGTACACGCACACACACACACAAACAGAATGGTATACACACATTCACATGTACACACACACACACACAAAACAATATGCAAACGGCTATTCATTGGGGATGAAAGATAAGCTGGGCTTAATGTATGCTAATATTCAGGGGCACCACGAACAACAAAATAAGCAATGTCATCAGTAAACCTGAAGTGTAATTAATAGATGGAATTAGCAACAAAAACAATGGGGCACTTAAAATGCTTATTGATAAAAATGACACGTTGGAAAGGAGAATAGAAATGGGCTTATTAAATGTGTTGACAGGAGTGGTCACAAAAATAAAGCTTGAAAAGAGTTTTTAATGATGCTGTGCGTTGGATGAACCTTCCTTTCCTCTCTTTCGCCACTCTTTCCATTACTCCAGTCTATGCTGTTTGTATCATGCCTCATTATTTCTGAACACACTCTCTCTTCCTCCCTCCTTTCCTCTTCCTCTTCCACTCCTCCCTCCTTCTCCTCCCTCTCCCTGGCCAGTACTCTCGGGGGAAATTACCACAGCTCAGAAACGCTGTCCTACTGCACCGCACTGCTCCACTCTCCTCTCGGCCCATATAACAAACCACCAGCACTACAACACACACACACACACACACACACACACACACACACACACACACACACACACACACCCCTCCCTCAGTCGATACAGTCCCCCAGGCCTGCTGCTGTAACCGGCTATTCTGTAGAATCTCTGCTTGTTTGTTGTCCCCTGTATAGAAATTGAATCAGTCACTCTGTGGCCAAGGTCCACTACACACTGCACCGGTAAACAGGCTCTGCCTCTTTCTCTATTTCAGATTCTATTCCTCTCGCTCGCTTTCACAGATTTTATTGGCCTTGTTCTCTGGGTAACTCACTGTAATGTTTACAAGGCCTATAATAAAAAAAGGCTCTGTCCACCTGATGGGTATGGCAGTATGCTTTCTAAAGCCCCTCTTCTCTCATTACAATGGTATGGCCCTCAGAGAAGATGGCAGTATTGGTTATATGACAGCCCTACCACTAATACAGTAAAAAAAATATATATACTAGTTTCACGGCTTATAGATTTCTAAATGAATCTGTAGCGGCATGGAATTATGTTTTGGTTTGTATTGGTGCGTGGAGCGTTGATAGTCACCTGTCTATTCAGTAGGGTGAAAACAGCAGAGTTGGGGACACTCAGACTCTACTTTGGTTGTTATCTTTGGTACTCCCATGTCAGAATTATCATCACTGCAGCATTTAGCATATGTCAAGTCATGCCTTTGGAAATGTCACTTTGAATGGAGCGGCAGCCACTGTCTGCATTTTGATTACTCCAAGGCATAATCTCCAGACTGGAGGATTCAGGATTCATGATCAATACCAAAAACCTGGCCTATCATCTATCATTCTGCACTAGACAGGGAACCAGTGATGGGTTCCCTGTCTACTGCATATAGTGCATTAGTTACAATACTAAGTAGTGCACTATATAGGGAATAGGGTGCCATTTTCAGACGTAATGACAAGGGAGGAAGTCTAAACAAAGATCCACTTTTTGGCTCATCGTTCAGTGAATTGTTTGGCTTCTCACCCGGTCATATTTATTTTGTTAATTCCTAATTCCACAAGATAAGGCAATCGACTGAAATTGGGAGAGGGTCTTTAGTGTTATGAGAACTGCTAAATTGTAAACTGTTGGAAAAGCTGGATTGTCATTTAGATGTACTATTCTTCTGACCTGGTTCAAGATCTGTTTCTGCGGGCTTGACAACTTCAATGTTAAGCTCGCCAATGACCATAGGAGTTGGCAAGACAGCACAAACAGATCTGGGACCAGGCTAGTATTCTTCATCATCATAACACATGCAATATTTGTATTTATTTCACCTTTATTTAACCAGATAGGCAAGTTGAGAACAAGTTCTCATTTACAATTGCGACCTGGCCAAGATAATACCTATTGAGATTCGCTTTGTACAATTGGTTCCTGACTATGTGTCTGTCTCAGTTTTGACTGTCTATAAATGTTTCAGAAGGGAGTGATACTTCCCCTCATGGCAAGCATGTTTAAAGTATAAAATGTTAAAAATGTTAAACTGTTGCCAAGCACATGCATCAAAGAAACATGTACACTGTAGCCACAATAGTGTGTGCAGATATACAGTAACTCGTGTGTGGGAGTCTCTTTGCTAGCAAGATCTCACGGCAGGCATGAAATGAAAACCTTCTGTGGAGCGCACTCATGGTTGAACTGGAATTAAAACAAAAGACATGAGCACAGGGCGCTTAAATGAAGAAAAGAAAGAAAGGGAAAGACGGAGGAGAGGAGTATCCCAGGAGAGCAGAAGAGAGGAGAAAGTGAGGGATTGCCAGCGCCGCAGTCCGTCCGCCTCGCCTCACGTCTGGGTTTCCTCTTATCAGAATATCAACCAGACCTTTCTCATTGCCGCCCCTTCATCAGACGGCGAGCTTAAATGTAAAAGCAATTAGGGAAATTGGCCCAAGTCAAAGAATCATCCAAGACACCTAAAAAAAAATTGCGCCACTGATTAAGTATTGTCCCGAATGGCACCCTATTCCCTATGTAGTGCACTACTTTTGACTGGCTCTGGTCAAAAGTAGTGCACTATGTATGGAAAAAGGTGCCATTTAGGATGTAAACTCAGAATAGATGTCAATTGTTTACCCTTTTGTTCTTCTCAGTATTCACGTCCATCTATTTGCCACCATGTGATGGTGTCCTATGTGGTGGCATAGATCTCCATCTCTCTTTTTAAAGTGCACTAAGGACTTGTGAGGTCACACAATTGGTGATGAGAGTTCTGCAAATGTGGATGTTAGTTCTGCATTAGCCTACCTGGATGGCAGGCTTGCTCTGATGCTGGCAGGTGCTTGCAAAATGCACTCTACAAAAGTGCAGTATTGTAAGGTAAATAACCTCACACCTACCTACAGTATATACAGTGACCTCCAAAAGTATTGGGACAGTGACACTTTTTTTTTTTTTTTCGTCTACGCCAACACAAATACCATACCCCCCCAAATGCTAACCTCCCCCGTTATTGTAATGGTGAGAGGTTAGCATGTCTTGGGGGTAGGATATTTGTGCGTCTAACTTTCTCACTCATCATTATTCACAATTAATTCAGGATTCATGGTAGCATCCACATTATCATGGTATAATCCACATTAATATAGAAGTGTTTAGAAAATATTATATTCTTATTTACAATAAAAGTGACTCTAAAATGACACAATACATTATTTGCAATTAATTTCTATTGGGCACAAAATTATCTGAAACATAACGAAAACAAACAGCAAATGCATCCAACAAATGTGTAGTCACAAGCTTGATGTATGTAGTCATTGCGTACTATGAATATGGGACCAAGTACTTAACTTTTTACTACTTTAATACCCATATAAGTGAATTTGTCAGGATACTTTTGGTCCCCAAAAATGGGGGGAATATGTACAGAAAGGGTTGTAATTTCTAAACTGTTCACCCAATATGGATGAGCATACACTCAAATTAAAGCTGGCAGTCTGTACTTTAACCTCGTAGTTGTACTTTTGGAGCTCACTGTGTGTGTGGCAGTATTACGAGTTTGTTATCACATGCAAACTCCAAGGAATGCATCCTTCTCTGCTCACCTCCCTTAACCCCCAAGTTTAAACAGCTGTTTTTCCCATTCAGCTAGAGTTGGCTTTCGCAATAGCTTTGGGCAGTTTGCCTTGAATAGGAAGAAACTTTGTCTGGGCTCTGGCTTTCTCATTGACAGTCTCTGCTGTGATCTATGGGGCTGTGCAGTCTAGTCTAGGCTGTTCTCACTGGTCAGTTCTCCCCTTTGTGGACCACAACTTTGACCTATTCCCACTGTGTGCATACTGCACGATGCATGGTCATTTCCATAAGAAAAGAGGCATTGAGAATGAGTTGGGGCCAGAATCCTTTCTTGAATCTGAGAAGCAGAACAAGGGGAATAGTCGTCCTTCGTCAATCAATTATTAATTAGTCTGGAATTTAAATAGGCTCCTTCTTGGTGGACTTCATGTGACTTCAAGATTTTGAGGAAGGTTATGTGATAGAATCAAGGGCCCTTGTAAAATTATTTATTCTTCTAGCATAAACTTGTAATTTGCAAACTAATCACATACTATGTTAATACATTACTGAAACTATTTAGCCTTTTATTCACAGAACTCAATGTGTTATTTTGCATTGCCATACATATAAACGTATTGCTGAAGTACATGGCCTACAGAAATAACCTATATGGTAGTGATTACCACACATTTACCACACATATGCAACTGAAGAGTGCCCAAGGTAGGCTGCAAATAAGATATGCACTATTTTATCATCCTCTATATCTGCCTGTCCATCATTTATTCTACTGAGCAAATCAGACTGCCATTGTCAAGGGTACGACGGGGCTGGATCACGCTGTGTTGTTAGTGGGAGATCACGTGGATTGGCTGCTTGGGCATGGGGGCCACTTCCTACATGATTTCTGCTCAGAGAGAGAGAGAGCGGTCTTAGTTTGAACAAAATGGCTGCAAGAACGCTGTCAACGAGAG
This sequence comes from Salmo trutta, assembly GCF_901001165.1. Lineage (NCBI taxonomy): Eukaryota > Metazoa > Chordata > Actinopteri > Salmoniformes > Salmonidae > Salmo > Salmo trutta. The sequence goes on along the minus strand of NC_042970.1, from coordinate 67,369,718 downwards.
CTCACTGAACGCATTATGACTGTCCACTCCTACGTTTGGATTTTTCGAGAATGTATTTTCTTGGATTCGTTTTTCAATTTGCATTCGTAGTAGCAAGGTCGTCGGTCAGATGTTGTTGCTAACCTGCTAGCTCCTCAGCTAGCGGCCTAAACACAAATTATTTCATTTTGCACTTTAACCCAAGTTTCCTAGCTAGCTAGCCATTTTCGTCGACAATTTACTGAAATCTGCCTATTTTCTTTCATTTGCAAATTACTCCTTACAACAGTCGATGACTAATGCCAACTAGCTAACGTTAACTCCGCTACTTTTTGAGTCGAATTGTTTCTCTTGCTTTTTCGTTTTGCTGCTTTTTTCGATATTTTTTTCTATATCGTGATACTTTGACGTTTAGCATGTTTTTTTCGTTGCGAAAATTGTACTTTTAGTGCATCGTTGCGCTAAAATACAAATTTCTTACTGTGTGTTTTTCAAGTATCGATCTCGGTATTTTTTGTTATGAAGCTGCTCAAACAGTTATCCAGTCAGTAAGCCCCTGCAGCAGGAGAGCTGAACTTGGCTAATGCTAGCTAGCTGGAGAACTGCGAAGACTGAATTCCTGATTTGTCATTTACGGGTATTTTTCGGAAAAGGCACAGGAGAATGCTTTTCTGCATCATTCTCTGTCATGCACCAACTCTGTATTGAAAGCTGCCAAAGCTCAACGTGTGATTACGCAAGGTAAGGAATACTTTATTGAAATCCAACCACAGCTTGTTTGACAAGCGGCGTCCACCAGCCCGAGCCCCATACATTGTGTTCTATTATTATGTGACTCGAGGACAAACACTACCGTTAGTGTTTTTCTACTCTTCCAGTTCATAGTTACATTGCTTTTATTTACTAACTTGTATTAGCTGATGATTTATAGCAATACATTATGGGAAAGGGTAACGTCAGCTATATTAGATGGCAAGTTAAATTCCTACCATGACATTACACCGAGCCTAGTCAGAATTTATTTTGCTTTACAGTCAACGAGCCAATGTCACTGATAGTAGCTAGGCTCATAAGACTTGATACCAATTAGCTGAAGCTTTAAATATAACTAGAAGTGTAACGCGCATTGCTGATCAGCTTAGTTTCACGGTTATGAAGAATTTGAGAACTCGTTAGTAACGTTCGCTGTTATTGACAGGGGTTGACTTCTCTAAAATACCAACCATGATTTATCCATGGGTTTGGATGGAAATGCACGAGGGTTTTGTGTTCAGAATCGCAAACCAGGAGCACCAGAGGCAGATTATATCATAATCTAATTAATGTTCGCTTTAGCGCGGGTTGAAATGGCACTGGAACGGACTGGCTCTCCTGATTCTAGTGGATACATGCGTGTTGTAGGAACAGAGCAGCTTTTCATGAAGTGGGAATACTTTCCATGTTATAAGTCAGTTGATTGTGTCATATTGACCTTGAAATGTAGGCTAAAGGATGACCCCACACACCATAATATTTGAGACTGTTCATTGTTATTCCTCTGATTCCATCAAATTGCTACAATAATGTGGGCTGCACTGGGCAGTGTTTGTTTATTTGTTAGACATCACTACCCCCTTCTCATACAGTAGAGGAAGGTATGAGTTGTGATTGAACTGTCGCTTTCCCCCTGCTATCCATATGCATCCTCCCATACCAAAGTGGTGGAGTAGATCCTACAGTCCCCACCCCCCATCTTATCTCAATCGTCAGACACCAGTGGGGCAATAATGAAATGCATAGCGAGCAGTGAGAGAGACCAGGAGTGGGGGACATGGTGGGTATATAGTATGCTTAATGTGCTTACCGGGAGGAGTGTGACCATTAATGTCAAGCTGAAGGCTCAGGCTGCCAGTTGGTTAATGCGCTGCAGTTCTTAATCAGTTCGTAAAGGTGCCTCCCCTCCACCCCAGCAACCTTCCTCTCTCCCAGGGTCAGGGGGGACGGGGCCCCACTCCTTTGCCACCCCTGTCCAACCCCCCTGGAGGGGGCATTCGAGGGGGAGGGGATGGGGAAATTGTAAAGACGTTTTAGGGGTCTGTATGTACTCAGTGGAAGTGAAACGGGGGTGGGGGGGAAGCCAGTCGCTGGTGAAGGGGAGTTATGTCGGTTGCCATACTGTTTGGTGGCTTAAGGTTTCTGCATGCTTCGGTTCAGCTGCCCGAACGAGTGTGCTCGCATACTCCCTTAAAAGATCTTTGCTTGAAAAATGTGAAAAAGCTACAATAGTACTGTTTGTCCATCTGGAGACGCCGTAACCAGTATACAATTCCATAAAATAGTCGAATTAATCTAGGATAACTCAACAAATCTTTCATTAATTTTGATGTTTTTTCCAAGGAGATCTTAGTCACTTTAAATTGACATCTAACTAAGATGTTTGGTGCAGTATTTCTCAAGTGTTTTTTGAGAAAATACTGCACCGATCATCGTTAATGGACAACAGACATTCATTTGAAGCATCCCTACTGTTGACCAATGGCCGGCGATGGGGCGTAGACTTCGGCTCTGCGAACAGCTGGGAAAAACCCTTGCCGGAGACCAAAACGAAAAAAGGTCACTATGTCTTCATAATATATGCATAAACTGTTTGGGATTGGAGACATGCGGACACATTACCCTCTCCAGACCACAGCAGGTGATAGGGCAATGGGGAAGGAAGGAAGGGGCAGTCGAGGGACTGACTGGCCATGTTGTATTAACATGAGGATGCTGGCTGCTTATGATATTCCTGTAACCTACAGGTATTATTTTGCCTTCAGTTACAGTTTTAATTTATTTTTTTCATGAAAAAAAGCATTCTTTATTAAACTATTTGACTTGACAGGTTTGATAGATGTTATAAAACAACGTGGAGCTGTGCTTAGGGAATGAAATATGCATGGGACTGGAGAGGGAGCCGTTTCATTCCCGGACTGATTACGACACGTTTGTTTTGATTAGAGTCTTGTAAAGGAGCCGAGGGATGGCTGCCTAGCAACACTACACCAAAACCCTTCCTTATCTCCTGTTCAGAAGGATCATTTGTTTGAAATTAGAGTGAAGGCTGCCTGAGGCGGATGTAAGAACACAAGCCGGGATTCTCTCCATCCTCAATAGCCTTGCAGACAAAACATCACGAGCAGAGTAGGCAAACCCACGGGGTGTCGTTTGCCTCAGTCTATCCATCCACATCCCACACTGATCTCAGTCTCGCCCAGGCTGCCGCGCACCGCTGCAATACTAAGCCTGGCGATTACGAGCCTTTAACAGCAACAGAAAACAACCCAGGCCTGATGGATGACATGCTCTCTCTGTGTGCCAAGGGGCCGTCATGGCTGAGGCTGGTCAGGGGCTGGCGGTAGAGGGGCATCAACAGTGAAATCAACTTAATTCAATGAGGGCTTCTGCCAAACCCATTATCCTATAGCAGTATGGTGTTCTTGATAAATCCCGGGGTAAAGCTTGGGCCAAACAGCTGTTGTCTGACTGGTGTAATGTAATCAAAATTGGAATGAATTGAAGATCTTTCAATGGGGTGGATGGTGGCGGCTAGTTTTTAGTTTCTTTCCTGCCAACAATTGTCAGTTCCTACTAAGGCATTCTTCCTTGAAAGTAAACAAAATCAATATGTCATTACTTCAAGGGGAGTCGGCCTCTCGTGTGTGTGTGTGTGTGTGTGTTTGCGTGAGGCCAGGAGAGGTTGAAAGTGGGAAATGGAAATATCCCCCCCTCCCCCAAGGGCCCCAGTGCCATAACCGTTGCTTATGTGGACGGTGTGGGTGAGGTCGATCGGCCAGGACCCATAATGTAGAAGGCAGTAATTAACGATGGTGCAGCCTGCCTGCGCATGTCCGGTCCGTGTTAGTGGGGAGGGCCTGGCAGGGGCACAGGGGAGGGGGTCGGGAGGGGGAGCCCAGGCAGGAACTGTCTGGCAGCAATCTAGGGGAATGCCCAGTCGGTGTCGAGGCGGGGGCCGGTGGGGGCCTCCCTCTCCCGCCTCCCCGTTATGTTGGCTAATTGGAGAGACGTGAGGAGAGACATCATCACATGTAGAGGACAGAGAGAAGCTGGACTTACCGTACTGTTTTTGTCAGACTATTAGACAATGTAATGACAACTTACTTAATCTTAAAAATTCTCTGGGATAGCCAATGTTTGTTTTGCAGTTATGTGCATAACTAAGTTATATTAGGCAACATGCTGTGGGATAAGTCACGTGTGTGCTAAGGCTTTTCCATGTCAGGTTGAGACTTTTTTTTATTTTGAGCGTACCTGCCAAAATCTCCACTCCCATCTTCATTGATGCTTGTCTGAATAAAGGTTAAATGTACAACAAAAATAAAAAATCAGCCCAGTGACATGAATGGCATTCATACTTGGCATAGTTTGACTGCGTTGTGTTGACAGTGCTTTAGCACACATGGCAATTGAGAACTTGTTTGTTCACTTCACTTTTGAATGGCAAAATATTTCAACATTGGCTTGCATTTCAGGTTGGAGTCCATGTTTGCATTTAGCCTACATGCACGTTAGCTGTTTTTCTCAGCATCTTACAAGACTTCATAGATTTCCATGAGTTGAACACCGCACTAAATGCCAAACATTTTTTGTAATAAACTACTTATGGGGTAACTTCAGTACCTTGATAAGATGGCCTGCTTGTCCTATTGCACATTAGCTCAATTTCCCATCCATCTTATCAACCATCAGATCTGAGCTATATTATTTTTCCTCTTTCTCAGACTGTTGTGCTTTCTGCTTTTTTTTCTTTTGACAGATCCTGTCTCTCTGCTGTGGTTGGCAGCAGTGAAAGGCAGACAGTCAATGTCAGAGCAACCTTGAGGGAATGCAGTCAACTGGCTCCATTCAGGAGTCCAACTGTTTCCCTTTTTTCTTCTGTCGGTTTCATTTCATAATGCCTAGTTATCTTGATGAAGTAATAAAAACAACCACATAACATTAACAAAATCTGAGTTTGTAAAGGTTGCTCCAGCACTGTTGTCAGCCAGCCAATGATACTCTATCTTGAGTTGAAGTAACTTTGGCTTGCATTTCAGGTTGGAGTCCATGTTTGCATTTAGCCTACATACATGTTAGCTGATTTTCTTCAGCCTCTTACAAGACTTCATAGATTTCCATGAGTTGAACACTGCACTAAATGACAAACAGATTTTGTAATAAACTAACTCCAGTACCTTGATAAATCCACGATAATCGAATTTCAATGACCATTTCTCTACGGCTGGCCATGATTTCCACCTGGCTACCCCAACCCCGGCCAACAGCTCTGCATCCCCCGCAGCAACTGGCCCAAGCCTCCCCCCCACCGCTTCTCCTTCACCCAAATCCAGACAGCTGATGTTCTGAAAGAGCTGCAAAATCTGGATCCCTACAAATTAGCTGGGCTAGACAATCTGGACCCTCTCTTCCGAAAATTATCCGACGCCATTGTTGCAACCCCTATTTACTAGTCTGTTCAACCTCTTTCGTATCGTCTGAGATTCCTGATGATTGGAAAGCGGCCGCGGTCATCCCCCTCTTCAAAGAGGGAGACACTCTAGACCCAACCTGCTACAGACCTATATCCATCCTGTCCTGCCTTTCTAAGGTCTTCGAAAGCCAAGTGAACAAACAGAACAAACGAATCCCACCGTACCTTCTCTGCTATGCAATCTGGTTTCCGAGCTGGTCACGGGTGCACCTCAGCCACACTCAAGGTCCTAAACGATATCATAACCACCATCAATAAAAAAGCAGTACTGTGCAGCCGTCTTCATTGACCTGGCCAAGGCTTTCGACTCTGTCAATCACCATATTCTTATCGGCAGACTCAACAGCCTTGGTTTCTCTGACTGCCTCACCTGGTTCACAAACTACTTCTCAGAGTTTAGTGTGTCAAATCGGAGGGCGTGTTGTCCGGACCTCTGGCAGTCTATGGGGGTGCCACAGGGTTAAATTATCGGGCCGACTCTTTTCTCTGTATAAATCAATGATGTCACTCTTGCTGCTGGTGATTCTCTGATCCACCTGTACACAGAATGGTTTCGTCTGCGTAGATCTGGCCTTTCTTTGGACACTGTGTTAACAAACCTCCAAACGAGCTTCAACGCCATACAACACTCCTTCCGTGGCCTTCAACTGCTCTTAAATGCTAGTAAAATGAAATGCATGCTCTTCAACCGATCGCTGCCCGCACCCGCCCGCCCAAGTAGCATCACTACTCTGGACGGATCTGACTTAGAATATGTGGACAACTATAAATACGTAGGTGTCTGGCTAGACTGTAAACTCTCCTTCCAGACTCACATTAAGCATCGCCAATCCAAAGTTAAATCTAGAATGTCATTTACAAAATAGCCTCCAACACTCTACTCAGCAGATTGGATGCAGTCTATCAGTGTCATCCGTTTTGACACCAAAGCCCCATATACTACCCACCACTGCGACCTGTATGCTCTCGTTGGCTGGTCCTCGCTACATATTCGTCGCCAAACCCACTGGTTCCAGGTCATCTATAAGTCTTTGCTAGGTTAAGCTCCGCCATATCTCAGCTCAATGGTCACCATAGCAACACCCACCCATAGCATGCGCTCCAGCAAGTATATTTCACTGGTCACCCCCAAAGCAAATACCTCCTTTTGCCGCCTTTCCTTCCAGTTCCTTCCAAGCGTCAGCTGTCAGAGCAGCTTACCGATCGCTGCAGCCCATCTGTAAATAGCCCATCCAACCAACTACCTACCTCATCCCCATATTTGTTTTTGTTTTTCTGCTCGTTTGCACACCAGTATTTCTACTTGCACATCCTCATCTGCATATATGTCACTATAGTGTAAATTGCTAAATTGAAATTACTTTGCCACTATTGGCCTATTTATTGCCTAACCTCCTTACTTCATTTGCTCACACTGTATACAGATTTTCCGTTGTGTTACTGACTGTATGTTTGTTTATCCCATGTGTAACACTTGCTTTTGCCGCACTGCTTTGCTTTATCTTGGCCAGGTCGCAGTTGTAAATGAGAACTTGTTCTCAGCTGGCCTACCTGGTTAAATAAAGGTGAAAAAAAAAAACAAGTAGAATGACTGTCTCACAAATAAACCCACTTTTCTCTCACCTCTCCAGTGGCCTATGTGGCTTGTCAACCCAGCTAAAGTACAGGTTATCAGAGTACAGTGTTCTACTAAGAGCTTTTCTCTATTACCGTTATGGTCATGTAACTCTTCTCAGCCTTAGAAAAAAGTACGAGGGTACTTTTCCTTATTGTCGGGGTCACAGTCCACAATCCACATTTCTCTGGCAGCTTAGGCTGCTTTTAGACAGGCAGCCCAATTCTGATATTTTTTTTCTCTCCTTTTGACCAATCAGATCAGCTCTGAAAGAGATCTGATGTGAAAAGACTAATTAGTGGGGAAAAATATCAGAATTGGGCTGCCTGTTTAAATGCAGCCATTGAGCGCAGAGGTCTAAGGCGCCGCTTCGCAGTGCTCGAGGCGTCACTACACACCCTGGTTCGATCCCGTGATTGGCCCAGCGTCGTCCGGGTTAGGGGAGGGTTTGGCCGGGGTAGGCCGTCCATTGTAAATAAGAATTTATTCTTAACTGACTTGTCTTGTTAAATAAATAAAAGTATAGAAACCGACAGACTCTCCGTGCCGTCTCTATACACTGCAATATGCTCAATAGTCTATAGCCTTTGGTACAACGGAAGCTTTTTTATCAACCTGAAGTTTGATTTCTTTACCTAATGAACTGCCAGAACAAAAGTTCCCTGTTGACTCGGCGAGGAAGCAGCTGTGGACGACACTGACGTCTAATAATTTCTAAAAGAAAACTTCAAAGGAGTTTTATTCTTAGCTTTCGTCGGGCTCTCGCCGCCAGCAACCAAGAGTATGAAAACCACCCCTCTCTTTTCCATTCATTGAGTCAGCCCAGCAGCATAGTTGAGATAGCTGCTGTTCCCAGTCATAAGGGCAGGCTGCATATTTCCACATGATGATCTCCACCTGGCTTTAAAGCAGCACTGGTAACTGGAATGAGCAGAATGCTGCAGAACTGAGTGACACGCTGTTTTTATTACTTCAGTTGGGGAATTTACAGGCTTGTTTTCCCGTCCATCAGCATTAAAACGGCGATGAGCAATTGAAACAATAACAAAGCCAACTCCCCACCCCTGTTTCGGTTAAAAGCTGAAGGATGGGGCTGGAGAAATGTAACCACCCTCAAATTCATAGACCGGGCTATGGCCATCCATGACTTAAAAATGTATATTTCTGTTCATGTTTTGAGGCTAAATAGTGTTTACATTTACTTTTGTTTACTAACATTGGATTAAAACAAGCTTATTTTTGATTCTGATGTGGTACGACAGTTAAACTAAGCGCATGAGGCATTTATAAGTTATATTTTCCCACAATCAATGGGTACATATCATTCATTTATAAATCCCAAAATGTATGTATTAACTGCTGACTGATCCTTTAAAACTGAACTAGACTAAGGCTAGTGCCAGAGCTGGCCAAAAGCAGTGCACTTTATAGGGAAAAGGGTGCCATTTTGGACACAGCCTAAGATTACACTGGTCTCCTCCGTCTTTAATGGTGGCTGTGGGATTACTACTCTCCAGCCAGGTTGTTGGGAGCCGTCCTGGATAATGGCCGTGTGAAAGGGCTCAGGAGAGCTGTGGCTTTCCTAATGCCTGGCTGCAGGAAAGCAAAAGGAAGGGGGATGGAGACTGTGGTGGCTTCACCCCCCTCTCTTCCCTTCCTCATCCTCCATGTCTTTGCTCCGTCGTTCGTTCGTACAGTGGCAGTGTTAGCCGGAAGGGTTCCAGAACACGCAGCAGCACTGTTTGCCTTGCGGCCATCATGGCAACCTTGTCTCTGTCAGGGACGTCTAGTTCTGCTCTGCACACTGCCCTCCAGCCTGAGCCTGACTCTCTCTCTCGCTCTCTCTCTTTCTCCCCCCTGCTATAGCCCCCTCTTCTCCTCTGGCTCTCCTCGCTTGCTCACCCAAGATGCATGGATATTATTAAGCTTCTCTTTTCTCCATATCTCTCTCTCTCTCGCCTTCCTATATCCTGCTGCGTTTTGTGTTTTTCCTCTGCTCCCCAGTGAGCTTTCTTTCTCTTCTCTCTCCCTTCACAGATGCTCTCCCCCCCTCTCTCTCGTCTCTTCTTGCCCTATCTCCCTTTCCCGACGGCTGTCGTTCTTAATTGGTGTTGCTCTGCCTCTCTTTTCATCCTCCGGTTTTCCTCTCTTCCTCCCCGGTGTGAGCAGCAGCTCCAGCATCTCTCTGTGAACACACCTCAGACGCGCTGTGCGTCTCAAACACACCAGTTAGTCCCTCTTAACAAGCGCTGCTATTTTTGTGTAGCAGGATCCTCACAGACCATAAGTCTTTCCTCCCTGTCTGCTTTGATTCTGGTCATGCAGAGTTTATATACAGCTCACAGATGGAAGGAAACCTTTGCAATGCAATACCTTTGAATGCTCAACTCAGCTACTATTTTTATCCATAAACATTTGTTAGAAGTGTGCTATAAAGTGGCTAAGCAAATCAATCTATATATACAAAGGGTGTGTAATCCAAAAACATGGGGAAAGGCGATATAAACTCAGCAAAAGAAGAAACGTCCTCTCACTGTTAACTGTGTTTATTTTCAGCAAACTTAACATGTGTAAATATTTGTATGAACATCAGATTCAACAACTGAGACGTTGTTACTCGTGGTCTGCCACTGCGAGGACGATCAGCTGTCCATCCTGTCTCCCTGTAGCGCTGTCTTAGGCGTCTCACAGTACGGACATTGCAATTCATTGCCCTGGCCACATCTGCAGTCCTCATGCCTCCTTGCAGCATGCCTAAGGCACGTTCACACAGATGAGCAGGGACCCTGGGCATCTTTCTTTTGGTGTTTTTCAGAGTCAGTAGAAAGGCCTCTTTAGTGTCCTAAGTTTTCATAACTGTGACCTTAATTGCCTACCGTCTAAGTCTTAACGACCGTTCCACAGGTGCATGTTCATTAATTATTTATGGTTCATTGAACAAGCATGGGAAACAGTGTTTAAATCCTTTCCAATGAAGATCTGTGAAGTTATTTGGACTTTTGCGAATTATCTTTGAAAGACAGGGTCCTGAAAAGGGGCGTTTCTTTTTTTTGCTGAGTTTACATTCATCTAGGCTATAGGTCTTCCACAGTATATAACACAGGCATATGATACGGTATAGGCCTACTAGACTGGAGTGCCAGGCAGGTTCAGAGAGCACTGCTTCACTTGAGTATGTCAGCTAGTCTCTCTCTGTGTGGAGTGCCTCTGCCAGGCAGGTGTAACTTGATCCCCAGCCAACCCAACGTGTCAGCCTGACTCTGGGGGTGACTGTGTCAGCAGCTCAGTGGAGACGTGCAGGGACACAAGGGCACAGTCACACTGCCCTTGTCATTTCCCTTAAACTGGTGCCCTCCCTCTGTCTGTATCGCTATCTTGCTTGCTTCCTGTCTCTGTCTCTCGTTCTGTCATGGGACAACTATGCTATTTGACAACCTTTACTGTACATTTCTCTCTCTCTCGCTTTTCATTCTCTCATCCCCTTTTGCTTTTCTCCTTCCTCTCTCCTCTCACCTGGCTTCCTTGAGGGTAATTAGAAGTGAGAAGCAGGGCACCATGCTCACCACCACCCCTTGCGAGTCTGTGCTGTCTCTGGAGGGAACTCCTGTGAGGAGGAACTCCTGGAGCAGACAGAGCGGTTGCTCGGTGTCGTAGCTGGTTGCAGTACGGTGTCTGTCTTAGTCGGCACAATTATGCTGCTTTTTTTGGCTCTTTTCGGATTAGGCCCAGCTGCTAGTTAAGTCTTCAAATTGTACTGTGCTTTCTAGGATTTAGATTGAATGGCAACTACTTTGGGTTTAGTGTGAGACAGTTCCAACGCTAAGACTCTGTTAGGGACAGAGCGCTGGCACTGTGCTGTCATGTTAAATCTCTGGTTCAGACCAGATGATTATAACATTGACTTGAATGGGGATGCCCGTTATATTGAATCTATTTCTATGAAGGGCAGCAGGGCACATTCAGCACAATAACAATAAATAATTTTCCAAGGGAGAAAAACGTGTGGATATGAACACGCGTACTCCATTACATGCTCGCTTACACATACAGACTTATACACACACACAATCTCGCTCTCTTCTCTCCTTCTCTCTGTTGTCAAACTGTTTAATAATTTAATGTGTTTATTGTTTGTCTTTTTTATGCATTTGTCTACAAGTTTATATATGTTTACAACAAGCAAGGGGAAGATATCAGAATAGGGGCATTGGGGAATAATAACATATTGTACGGAATACATTTGTACTGTAGTGAAGCCGTCTTTAGAGTAATGCAAGGTCTCTTTCATGATCATGTGAAACGTCAATTGCCATGGAAATGCTGGGATGTGTTTTTCAATGATGTTAAAGGTAATTATGACGGTGATAAGATATGAATTACAATTATCATGAATTACAATTATCATGAATATTAAGGCTATATGCACTACATGTTACACACACAGACACTCAACAATGCAAATTGAAGTTATTTTTCTTTATTTGGACATCACACATTATAGTCTTACTCTTATACAGACATCGTACACACTCACTAAATCACATCCAATATCATACACATCAACCGACTCAGATTTACTACACACATAATATCTTGTAACAAACATATCTTCATTTTATAACATCTTTGGTATTGGCTCACAGGCAAACAGGCAAGGGAATAAAACACATATTGCTAGAACCTATTTCTTGAATTCTAAATATCAGACATTTGAAAGCTCTAGTTTTGACCTTCATAATACCTCTGATGGCAGTAACTTTACAAGCACTAATTATGGTTAATTTAGACTGAGAATAGTATCTAGTTATGATAAGGGGTGAAATAAGTATAGCCAGTTATAATTGTAACGGTTTAGCAGATTATTAAAAAGATCAGTCTTTACATGGCTAAAAGAAAAGGAATATAACATATACTGTTTACAGGAAACTCACTCTACATCCTTAGATGAAGTTGCGTGGGAAAAGGAATGGGGTGGTGAAATCATTTTCTGTCATGGACAAAGGAACTCAAAAGGTGTGGTGGCATTAACTAACAAAAATGTCAAATGTGCAAATAGTCAGGAATGATTCGCTCTCCTTTCGTGGCCTCCAACTGCTCTTAAATGCAAATAAAACTAAATGCATGCTATTCAACCGTTCACTGCCCGCGCTTGCCCGCCCGTCCAGCATCACTACTCTGGACGGTTCTGACTTAGAATATGTGGACAACTACAAATACCTAGGTGTCTGGTTAGACTGTAAACTCTCCTTCCAGACTCACATTAAGCATCTCCAATCCAAAATTAAATCTAGAATCGGCTTCCTATTTCGCAACAAAGCATCCTTCGCTCATGCTGCCAAACATACCCTCGTAAAACTGACCATCCTACCGATCCTCGACTTCGGCGATGTCATTTACAAAATAGCCTCCAACACTCACTCAACAAATTGGATGCAGTCTATCACAGTGCCATCTGTTTTGTCACCAAATCCCCATATACTACCCACCACTGCGACCTGTATGCTCTCGTTGGCTGGCCCTCGCTTCATACTCGTTGTCAAACCCACTGGCTCCAGGTCATCTACAAGTCTCTGCTAGGTAAAGCCCCGCCTTATCTCAGCTCACTGGTCACCATAGCAGCACCTACCCGTAGCACGCGCTCCAGCAGGTATATCTCACTGGTCACCCCCAAAGCCAATTCTTCCTTTGGCCGCCTCTCCTTCCAGTTCTCTGCTGCCAATGACTGGAACCAACTGCAAAAATCTCTGAACCTGGAGACTCTTACCTCCCTCACTAGCTTTAAGCACCAGCTGTCAGAGCAGCTCACAGATCACTGCACCTGTACATAGCTCATCTGTAAATAGCCCATTCAATCTTCCTCATCCCCATACTGTATTTATTTATTTATCTTGCTCCTTTGCACCCCAGTATCTCTACTTGCACATTCATCTTCTGCACATCTTACCATTCCAGTGTTTAATTGCTATATTGTAATTACTTCGCCACCATGGCCTATATATTGCCTTACCTCTTATCCTACCTCATTTGCACATGCTGTTTATAGATTTTTCTACTGTATTATTGTATATTTGTTTATTCCATGTGTAACTCTGTTGTATGTGTCGAACTGCTTTGCTTTATTTTGGCCAGGTTGCAGTTGCAAATGAGAACTTGTTGTCAACTTGCCTATTTGGTTAAATAAAGGTGAAATAAATAAATAAAAAGGAAGGAAGGTGGATCCTTTTTAAATATGAAAGTGGATGAAAGAGATTTGGCTCATTACTCTATATGGTCCAAATCAGGATGATCCATACTTCTTCGAAAACATTCAAATGTATTGAACTTACAGGCAACAAATTATCTAATCATTATGGTAGGAGACTAGAGCACAATGTTAAGTACCTCAATGGACCGTAAAGGTAATCACTCTACAAACTGTCATCACCGTGCCCTTAAGGAAATCACAAATATTATGGACACATTACAAATAGTGGATATTTGGAGACTAAAGAACCCTGACCTAGTGAGATATACATGGAGACTTAATCAAGCTAGTCGTTTTGACTACTTTCTTGTCTCTTTCTCTCTTGCATCAAAGGTTAAAGTTTTAATAGGAGACAATGTGATCGGATCATCATGTAATTAGCATTCACAAAAGTCTTATAGATTTTCCACGTGGACGGAGATATTCTAAATTTAATCAAAGTTTACTGGAGGACAACTTAGTTAAAATAAGACAAAATAATTTTTAACTGAATTTTTCCAGTATAATATACGTTCAGCAAATCCCCTTATTGTTTGGGATACCTTTTAAATGTACCTTCAGGGGTCATTCAATTCAATATTCATCAATAATAAAAAAGCAGTTTCTGGCTAAAGAGACAAGACTAACAAGGGAAATCCCTGAACTAATAGTACAGGTAGATAGCAATACAAATGATACTTCAGAGGTACAAAATAAGTAAGAGGAAAAACAACAAAAATAACTTATTCAAGAACAATCTAATGTAATCTATTACAAAAATAAAGCTAACTGGATGGAATATGGAGAAAAATGCTCAATTCTTCCTGAATCTCCAGTACAGGAACGCTAACAAAAATAATTTGCAGACACCGTCATATATGATTCTCCGAATTATATTTTAAGAGGAAGCTAATTATTTTAGGCAGATTTGCTCTTTTCCGTCTCATCCTCTCCCACTAAATGAAGATTACGGGAAGTAATTCTTTCAAAATAATATAAAAACGGAAAATTTAACAAATGTACAGAAAGATCAGTGTGAAGGCCAAATTACAGAGGAATAACTTTTTGAGGCTATTAAATCCTTTCAGTCTGGAAAAACCCTAGAGCTTGATGGCGTAGAGGTATATCAAGTATTTTTTGATATACTAAAGCTCCATTGTTAGATTCTTTTAACTACTCCTATAGAAATGGTAGTCTGTCAGGTACTCAGCAGGAAGGTCTGATTTCTCTATTAAAACAAGACCCAGATGGCAAATATAAAGACCCAGTCTATCTTTACACTTTACACCCCTTACACAAAAATACTAGCGAAATGTATAGCACTCAGAATTAAAAGGGTTTTACCAGGTATTGTTCATCAATCAGATTTTTTACATGGACAATGCATTGGAGATAATATACGACAACTACTAGAAATAATAGAACATCATGAAACATTTGATAAAGTTAGACTGGATTTTATTTATAAATGCCTGGATTTTTCAATTTTGGTTAATATTTTATAAAATGGGTAAAAAGAATAATGTATAGCAACCCCAGGTTTAAAATAGTAAATAACGACTACTTCTCAGAGTTTTTAATTGTCAGGAGGAGTTAAACAAGGGTGCCCACTGTCACCATATCTATTCGTTATGGCCATCGAAATGCTAGCTATTAAAATCAGATCCAATAACAACATTAGAGGATTAGAAATCCAAGGCTTAAAAACAAAGGTGTCCATGTATGCGGATGACTCAAGTTTTAAATTAAGACTGCAAGCAATATCCCTGCAGTGTCTCATTGAAGATCTAGATAACTTTTCTGTGCTCTCTGGACTAAAACCTTATTATGATAAGTGTACAATATAATATATTGTCTTTAAAAAATACAGCTTTTACATTGCCCTGCAGTTTACCTTTAAAATGGGCTGATGGTGAAGTAGACGTACTCGGTATTCATATCACAAAATATATAAATAAGCTCTCCACAATGAATTTCAATAGGAAACTTGTAAAAATAGACAAGATCCTGCAACCATGGAGAGGTAAATACCTGTCTATTTATGGAAAAATTGCCCTGACTAACTCCTTAGTCATATCTCAGTTTACTCACTTACTTATGGCGCTGCCAACTCCTGATTTTGTTTTTTCAAATCATATGAGCAAATAATATTTTGCTTTGTCTGGGACGCTAAACTAGACAAAATAAAATGTGCCTATCTATATAATGAATATGAATTGGGTGGGTTGAGATGATTAAATATAAAAACACTAAACCTCTCAAAAAGCTTCACTCATTCAAAAGTTTTACTTGAACCCTAAATGGTTCTCAAGTAGATTACCAAGTAAAGCTCATCCATTGTTTAAAAATTGCCTTTGTGCAGATTGCCATGTCTCATTTTCGATTAATTGAAAATGATGATACTTTTCTTCATAGTATCTCTCTTTTTCAAACAAGCATTGCAGAGCTGGCTACAATTTCAATTTCATCACCCTGTAAAGATAGTAAAATATAACATATTATGGCTCAACTCAAATGTGCTGGTTGATAAAATAGCAGTATTTATGGGAAAGATGTTTCAAAAAGGGTATTTTGTTCTTAAATGATATTGGAATGGTAGAGTTATGTCCTTCTTGGAGTTATCAGAATTGTACGGGAAGGTCTGCTCAATCCAAGAGTACAACCAATTGATTACAGCATTACCCCAAAAATGGAGGAGGCAGGTGGCAATGGGAGGAGCTAGGGAACTGGTCTGTCTGCCCAGTATAAAGGATCAAAACTGGGGGAGGAATAAAAATAGCATAAATAGGAAAGTATACCAGTTTGATTTGAGGACCAGGATTTTGACAACTGTGCCATACAGATTGCAAACTAGTTGGGAAGAGATTTTTGATGGGTGTATGAGTTGATATATAAAACAACGCAAGATTCAAGACTTCATGCTTTTCAGCTAAAATTATTATATTCTTGCCACCAACAAAATGTTGAATATTTGGGGCATAAAAACATTGAAGCGCTGCAGATTTTGTTGTGAGGATACAGAATCAATAGACCATTTATTTTGGTATTTCCCTCAGGTAGCCTGTTTCTGGTCTCAGGTTCAGGAATGGCTGAAAATGCATAGCATTGATCTAAAATTGACCCTAGAAATAGTACTGTTAGGAGATCTGGAGAGACCGGGTCAGTCAATTACTAATATACTAATACTCTTAGTAAAAGTATTTATCTTCAACTCGCAATTTGTGGATTCTATTCGATTATATAGATTGAAATTGTACGGTAAACATCACAGCATAGTTGAAAGATATGTGTTGCGTAGAAACCCGACGTGGGTGGCCAGCAGAGATGGATGGGATGGGCTGAGGGTTGGGATGTGGAATTGGCGACGAGTGGAGCTAAATGATGGTCAAAGGTAAAAATAAAACATAATAAAAAGTACATTTGAATGACACTAAGTGGCAGTGTTTTGACAACTAATGCCGGTTTGCCTGAGGCTGATGCCGTGCAAGTGTTTGTACACATGCATATACACACACTCTCATTCAAATAAACCCATACAAGAACACACACATACGTGTAATAGTGCCAGACATGCACACAAACATATACAGTTGGCATTGCTGATATGACTTTAGTTGTCTTTGATGTCCTTTTGTTTTAAATTATACTTTTTTTGGGGGGGGGTATATTTAGCTGTTTTCTTTCTTTTTTCTCTTTAGTTCATGGTTGTTGGTGCATTGGGGGGGTTCTTGGGGTGGGGAATGGAATTAATTGTATTTATTATTTTTTTCTTGGGGGGGCTGTGGGAGGGGTCTCAAATGGTTGAGGGACAGCTATTGGGGAACTGTGGGGGTATCTTGGAGGGTTCGGGTTCACATTCTTTGTCCTGTGTGTCGCTCTGAATGGGAGTCTGTTGGATAACTGATATTCTGTAGTTGTTGAGCGGCTTCACTGCAAGTATGATTTTAGTATGTTTCGGATATTCAATAAAAAAAAAATTAACAGTTGAATAAAAAAAAGATTTTCAGTTTGTCTGCTGCGGTGCAGAAATGGATATCTGTAACATGATATTTTGGGAATCGCTAAATGTTTCATTTAACCTTTTATTTTGACAGGAAGTCATGCTGAGACCAAGGTCTCTTTTACGGATGAGCCCTGTAATTACCCAAAATATAGGCTACACATCAATACACAGGTTTCGATTTCAATGCTGCTCCTATGGATGAGTGAGGCAGCACAGCAGTGAACAATGGCTTGTTATGATCTTGGATACAGGAACCCAGTCAGGTGGTTATACTGTACAGCGTGGTGTGTTAGTCGGAGGCTCTTTCGGAAAATTCCATCACTTAAAGGATTCCACCGGATATTTTTATATCCCGATCCAATGTCCCCATCCCCCTCCTTCCACCCCTTTCTATTCTGAGGGTGATTTCAACATTCAGAACAGTGCCAGTGAGCTTACCCCCTGCTTTTTGGACAGGAGCCAAGGAATATCAGCAGGGTGGTGGTGGGGAGAGATGCCAGTTAGACTGACCGGGCATTGTGATTGGTCGAGGGGGTAGTAGGGGGCGGGTGACGGGGGTGGTAGCCTATGAGGTTGTCGGATTGTTAGTGCTGTGCAGGAGCGCTGGTCTGGTTAATAGGCAGGTCTGAGAGAGGAGACACGATTGAGCCCCTACTTATTACCAGGCAGAGATCAACCAGCCTTTCAGCCTGATTAGATACTAATACACACACACACACACACACACACACACACACACACACACACACACACACACACAGTTCCCTCTATAATGAATACGAGTCTGAGTGCGTTGTACTGTCTTCCCTCAGTCATTACAGCTAGACAAGGCCTCTCAGTATTCCCTGCTGTTAAGCAGTACACTAGCTGTACTGTAGATTGACAGTTAATGGCCATGCTCTGTCTCTCTCTCTCTCTCTGTGTCAGAACATGGCTGTCCCTATGGACACTCCTCCCCACCATTACTCACTCTCAGCCTGCCTCTGCCTGTCACTCTGATTGACAGCTCCATTCCCCTACCAACAGGCAACACACTGGGAGGCGGGCATGTCATTACTCTCCCGTCATTATTATGATAATTCATCAATGTTTTCATGTGCAGGCCCCTATGGACACTATCTGAGGCTGGAGAAACTCCGGTCAGCTCTGGTGTGTGTGTCAGTCACTCAGTCACTGAGAAAAATGTGTGTTTATGCCCTTACTATTGCTGAGGACAGAGCACAATGGCCGATTTGTTTGTGTGGAGGGAGTTGAAGAGCACGTTGAGATCCCAGAGTTCCACGATAACAGGCTGGATTTGCGGTGAGAGGAACAGCCAGTCAGTTGGAAGCTGTCTAGTATTGACCACACTTTTGAGTTTTCCCATTGACCAGATAATAACCAGAATGTCCACTGAGTGGCACTTCCTTATTAGCTTGCAACACTGACCAGATTGAAATGGCTAACCGGCACTAGCAGGCTTTAGACACACACACACACACACACACACACACACACACACATACGTACACACATACGTTTATACATATGCCTTTAATAGTTTCCAGAAACCGTCACGGAACTTCAGCCAAAACAAATAAAGGCTTAAATAAACCACTTTCTCTCGCAGGCTCTCCAGCTATCTGATCTCTATTTTGGCTGCTTGGCAGGCCACTGGAGACAGACTTTGGGAAAGGTTTTGAGTTTGTTATTTCTTTGTCATTCTTTCCTTTTTTCCTTTCTTCCCCCCCATTTCTCCCTCTGTCAGTTTCCGGGTGTCTCTGTTGCCCCCCCCCCCGCCTCCAAGCTCTCTCTGGCCATGAAGGAAATTGCATTTAAGAAGCAACTCAATGTGTTACTTCTGAAATGCTGAATGTGCTTGGCGTCTTAAAGTCTTCTCTGGCAAAGTTTGCTAGCTCTGACATTGACCTCGAAGCGGATGAAAGGGAAATTGTAGCCCTAGGTTACTGAACTTAAAGCCTGCTGCTCCTCTCTGCCCTGTTCTGAAAACCTCTCCCTTTCTGTTTGCAGCTGAGAGAAGCGAACAACACGAGAAGAGAACCATTTGATGGAAGAAAATACAAATAAAAAGCAAGAAAAGACCAAGAAGGAAGCTGCTCAGAAACAGGTGAGTTCTTACATCTGTCTCTCTCCTCAAACTGAGTACCTCCTACTGAAAAACTTCTCCATCAGGCTACACTTTCTCCTTCCCTCCTCTCCTTCATTCAGTTCTGTTCCCCAGGTAGGTGTGTTCAGTATAGTCTCTATATATGACTGAGTGTGGGAGTTCCTCCCTAGTTTAACCTCATGGATTAGCCTAGAGCCTATAACCCTGCAGGCAGCACACTGCCAGGTGTATGGACCCTATTTAAAAACAGATTAGAGCTGGCACACTAGCTACACACACTGCTCTGTTGGAAACACTAGCCTGGCTCTGGTAACCAAGGAGATGTTGCTGTCGCACATAGATGCACAGTCATACAATTGTACACACAGGCATATAAAAACACAATGATATGCGCAAATGCATACTAGAGGCCGACAGATAAATCAGTTGACCGATATTATCGCCCGATATTAGCCTTTTCACAGAAATATTTCTTTCTGGCTTTATTCCACAGATAAAGCGCTGATATTATATACATAGAATGAACACATTCGTTTTCGATGTTTGCCTGAAGGGGGCGCTCTGAGCTGCTCCTTGAACATCCTTCAACCCGCCAGGACGTGAGAGTGAGCATGGTGGCTTTCCACAGCCAGCAACGGCGTATTTCAATGAGGAAATAATCAAAAGTACCCTTTACCAAGCAAGGAGCCCTGTCCTCATCTTATGCTCACTTAGCTAGCCAGCAAGGTAGTTAGCCTAGCTAGCTAGCAATCTGTGCTACTTATGTGCGACTGGACTTGCGCCAAAGTGAACACTGACTCATCCGTGATACATCCGTGAACGTGTGTGACTAAAACCAGCGCGGCAAGCATTTTCCTGCGTGAATGTTTTCAGTCATCAGCGCATGCCATCTGCCGTTGAAATATATAGCCAAATACATACATTTTGTATTGAATAACAGTATAATTCACATTATGGTTTCGGTAAGAAAACATTTTCGTAATGAACATCTAGCGCGTGCTTGTCATAACAAGCTTTTGTTGCGAGGTTGCCATAGTGGGTCTTTACTGGACTGTTTAAAGCACTGTAGTGAATCTACTCAATACAGATGCTGACATCTAGTGGCGACATTAGGAACTCTTTCAGACATTCTTGTTTATTAGTGTGCTTGTGGTGCTTCACTTCTGCATTCTTATCCACTGCCGTAGATGGACACAACTTGAAGATGTACCTAAGGTCAACTGAATACGTTTTTTTATTTACTTTTGTATTCATAGAGGGTATAGTGGCTTTTTGGTGGTTATCATGTAGGCCACAAATAAAATGTTCTTAAATAATGTTAATTTTAATATTTAGTCTAAATGATAGTTAATAAATCATCTGTTAATCCTTTGGAGCGTAATTTGTGAAAAATTGATTTTTCATTCTGCCTCCTAAAAGAAAAAAACATTGGCATGTATATCGGTGACCTTTGCCTCCCTAGTATCGGTATCGAACCCACAAATCCCATATTGATTGGGCTGCTAACACACACATTTGCACTCAGACAGATTAGACAGCCTGTAATTATCACTTCCACTAGCCAGCAGCCGTGCCAAGGCACTTTATAGCAGGCGTCTTCCCAGGTGGGGCTGTTTGGGTCTTGAAGACTGAGGCGTTTTACCTTGCGTGTCTAATCAGGCCCACATAGCCTACTGCCAGTTATGTCTCAATGTCCCACATCCCTACATTTTCAGCTAATTTCAATTGGCTTTTCATTTAAGATATTTGTCCATTCGTTGTATGAATATGTGATTGTGAGCTGCATCCAATTTGGCAGCCTGCAATGTGATGAAGTTTTCCTGGGAATATCATTTCTCATGTTTACTTTGATTATGAGTTTAATAGTTTCCTTCCCTGTTGTGTAAAAGTACATACATTCCTTCCTGTAATGCACTAATGTTTTAGTTAATGACAAGCTTTTATGACACAGTTTTGCTAGCTCCACATTAATCGCTGAACAAAAACAACTCTACGTTCACAGCTGACTTCTCTCTCCCTGTGTGTCTTCTAGGCTGCTGACACGAAAACCAAAGGTGAGTGGAATGACTGCTTGACACACACGGCCCTAATCGGCTCTGATTTTAAGGGAGTTCATATGAGCCATAAAGGCGTATACATACAGATAAGGGCTGTGTAGGAGCAGGCCCAGCGTCGTCTAACACACAGATACACAATGACTCCTCCTCTGAGCTCAGCAGTGCTGGCCAGTGATTTGTGAGGAGGGCACCCAGATGGGAGCTCCTAACAGTGGGGGGGGTGTAAGGAGTTCAGTCAGTTCCAGGGGTGACAGTATTTAAGGGGCATCTTGCCTTCTACAGTGACTTGTTCCACTCTCTCCCAGTAGCATGTGTGCTCACATCGGTAGTATGTATGCTATTTCTGCCTACGTTTCTGTTCCGCATGTTTTTAATTTAACCTTTTATTTAACTAGGCAAGTCAGTTAAGAGCAAATTCTTATTTACAA
The DNA here is from genome assembly GCF_901001165.1 of Salmo trutta. NCBI lineage: Eukaryota > Metazoa > Chordata > Actinopteri > Salmoniformes > Salmonidae > Salmo > Salmo trutta. Next base: position 67,347,797 of record NC_042970.1, on the reverse strand, counting down.
TGACTGCCTACCCCGGCCAAACCCTCTCCTAACCCGGACGACGCTGGGCCAATTGTGCGCCGCCCTATGGGACTCCCGATCACGGCCGGTTGGGATACAGCTGTAGTGTCTGTAGTGAAGCCTCTAGCACTGCGATGTAGTGCCTTAGACCACTGCGCCGCCCGGTCCCCCACGTCAAACGTTTCCTATTGTATTTAGCCAACAAATTAGTCTAGCGTGTGTGAAGAATGTGTGTCATTGCGTGTGAATAAGCCAGGGGGTCGTTGTTAGTGCGTGTAGGTGTTAAACCCCTGCAGGCAGGCATTAGACAGATGGGGCCAGGGCTTTGGTCCACTCTAAAGCCCAGTAGAGCATCTGTTCAGGTTGCACTGGTCAGCAGCTCACCCTCTAAAAGGTGTGTGTGTGTGTGTCTCCTGTTTGTGTTACCAGGGATTGGCCCCAACACACCCTAACAGCCCTCGCCAATAGTCATTGGGGTTTGGCCCGACGTCCGTTTGCGTTGTGTAGAGGTCAATGGCACTTCCTTGACCTCTGACCTCATTAAGGTCTGTCTCATTATCTCTGGGAAGAGACTCTGCGCTCCGTCTGTTGGTGAGTCACCAAGCGAGAAGGCACCATTTTAAGCCGAGGTGTGACTTAGGGCGTCTTAACGGCAGACTGAGATGGTTAGTTTGTAGTCAGATGACAGAGAAGTGTACAAACTGAGAGAGGGAAAGGAAGTAAGTCGGAAAGAAAGTGGGATGAGTGCATTCAAGCGTCAACCTACAGAGAATAGGACCAAAAAGGAACTTGTAGAGCTGAAACAACTAAATGGACACAGTATAGCCTACTTTTAAAGTAAGCAAAAGAGAAAATGTTCTCCACTCAATTTGCTACAGAGCCCTCTAAGTAGCATAGGACTGTTTTACTTCAGTTAGCATCCATGTCACTAAATAAGGTGTGTTTGCGGGCAAATCAGTATGCAGCTGTGATGTCTCTTTGTCCATATCAATGATCTCTCATCACTCTCTAACACACGTTTGTACACCCACAACCCCCGCAGCCTCAACCCTTCTCCAATCACTTCTCCCGCTTCCTCCTCCTCCCTTCCGCTCACGTTTCAATTTGTTTGCGGTAATCGGTCTTGCCTGGTGCGTTCATATGTATGAAAATTGGAAAAGGCGCTGGCGCTATGGAATTAACTCCTGTGCCCCCCATTAGCCATGGAGCTCCAGTGAGACGGGGGACCAGCCACCATCCTCCCCCACCCAGGCAGTCCCTGTTGGGGTAGAGGGAGTGCACCTCAGCCCCCTATTAGCATGGAGGGCAGGGGAACGCTGATTATTCCCCACAATCAAACCCCATCGTGCTGCGCGCACACACATAATGCACCATACCCCCCCGCTCAGAGTGACGCAATTAATGGAAACAGGTGGCAGCTTCCGAGGCATTCGCTCACGAAAACATCAGTAATACCCTGGTATGCCTGACGCATTCTCTACCCAGCCCTGGTGTAATCAGAAAAACAGCGCCTGCCTTTTTAAAGTGTTAAAGGTCAATCTTTTACCTACGTTTCCCCTTAAGGCGTCGGCATGCTTCAGTTCGGCTGGCTGCTAGCCGATGTCGGCTAGGCGACCCGAACGAGTGTACTTGCATACTCCCTTAAGTCCTTTGATGAAAAAGAGAAAGGCGGCAATAGTGCGGTTTGTCCATTTGAGACGCCGTAGCCAGTATACACCATCTTAAAATAGTCAGAATTAATCTAAGAGCTCTTAGTTGTGCAATTTTACATCTAAGTAAGGTGTTTGGTGTAGTATTTCTCAATGAGAAATGCATGAAAAGGAGTTGTCTCTCGTTGAATGACACGTCTTTTATTGAAGAATCACTGCTGTTGACCAATTACCGACGAAAGGGCGTAGACTTCGGCTGCTGGCTTCGGCTGCTGGCTTCGGCTGCTGGCTTCGGCTGCTGGCTTCGGCTGCTGGCTTCGGCTGCTGGCTTCGGCTGCTGGCTTCGGCTGCTGGCTTCGGCTGCTGACTTCGGCTGCTGACTTCGGCTGCTGACTTCGGCTGCTGACTTCGGCTGCTGGCTTCGGCTGCTGGCTTCGGCTGCTGGCTTCGGCTGCTGGCTTCGGCTGCTGGCTTCGGCTGCTGGCTTCGGCTGCTGGCTTCGGCTGCTGGCTTCGGCTGCTGGCTTCGGCTGCTGGCTTCGGCTGCTGGCTTCGGCTGCTGGCTTCGGCTGCTGGCTTCGGCTGCTGACTTCGGCTGCTGACTTCGGCTGCTGACTTCGGCTGCTGACTTCGGCTGCTGACTTCGGCTGCTGACTTCGGCTGCTGACTTCGGCTGCTGACTTCGGCTGCTGACTTCGGCTGCTGACTTCGGCTGCTGACTTCGGCTGCTGACTTCGGCTGCTGAGAGAGAGAGAGAGAGAGAGAGAGAGAGAGAGAGAGAGAGAGAGAGAGAGAGAGAGAGAGAGAGAGAGAGAGAGAGAGAGAGAGAGAGAGAGAGAGAGAGAGAGAGAGAGAGAGAGAGAGAGAGAGAGAGAGAGAGAGAGAGAGAGAGAGGAGAGAGAGAGAGAGAGAGAGAGAGAGGAGAGAGAGAGAGAGAGAGAGAGAGAGAGAGAGAGAGAGAGAGAGAGAGAGAGAGAGAGAGAGGAGAGAGAGAGAGAGAGAGAGAGAGAGAGAGAGAGAGAGAGAGAGAGAGAGAGAGAGAGAGAGAGAGAGAGAGAGAGAGAGAGAGAGAGAGAGAGAGAGAG